>NC_056728.1:1982818169-1982853169 GCF_019279795.1 Protopterus annectens | reverse complement strand
GACGATAGGGTGGGTAACGGTAGATTCACCCCAGGGGTTCCACCTGTGTCCCTCTTGGACAGAGGCAATAAGTGCTGATCGTGGTAACGGGTAAATTTGGCTATGCTTGTAAGGGCCCTCAGGCCATTAGCCTAGTAACTTCCTATGATCCTATGAACATAGTTCGGGCCTTTGATAAAGTGAGCCATGAAGCAGTTGGGCATATTTTAGAGTTATTTGGTAAATGAGAAAAAAGTGGATGTAATAAAGAAATGTTATGAAATTTCATGTGTTCAAGTTATGATAAATAGATGGATAGGAAAAAAGTAAGTGTTAAGAGAGGAGTAAAGTAGGGATGCCCAATGAGTATGTGTTTATCTCATTAGTAAAGAATGCAGTAACACAGACATATGTGTACAAAATGTTTGAGACAAGATGAGAAACTGAAGGAAATGTTATAATACCAAGGGGTGGTTAAGTTAGGTTATAATAAAGTTTGAAAAGCTGTTAAAAAGCTGATCTGCTGTTAAGTCAAATGAAGTGTAAGGGATTTGATGAGATAAAAAATGGAATGTGTTTCACAAGAAATAAATAAAACATTTGGAAGTGACGTTTGGTCAGTATGAAAGTGTAATAAGTCAGTGGAGAGAGATACTGAACAGATAAAAATGTTAGCTTGTTAGAAAAGTTGTATTTATTATTTCAGACAAAAGACATAGATGTTGAATACTTATTTATTAGGAAAATAGCATATTTTTTGGGAAAATGTAATTTAGAAGGAAGTGATTTTAAGTTAAAAAATCCTGTGGTGCATTTAGTATCTATGCATTTATTTGGGTAATGCAAAAGGTAAAATAAAAATTAAAATGATAAGAGAATGAACTGGAAGAAAAGAAAAAAGAGAAAGAAAAGAAAAAGGGACAGGATTTAAGAAAAAAAGGAAAGAGAATAAAATGAAATTATGAATGTTAAAAGTGAGGTTGACGGGGGAAAAAGAATATACTATGAGTTTAAAATGTTTTTGATGTACTCATATAATGAATAACAAGATGAAGAAAAAGAGTAGCAAAAGGCAGAAGAAAATATTTGAAAAATTTTGTGAACCAAAGGATTTGAGGAATTTTTTTCAACAAGTTACCGGTGAAAGAGAATGTGAAATATAAGATGATAGAGGAAAGGAAACGTGTTGACTTTAGTGAAGAAGGAAAAACAAAACATATTTTTTGATTGCAAAATGAATAAAGACTTTTAGAAAGAAAAACATTAAAAATGAATATTAATGAAATATACTTAAGCCTGATATTATATGGGAAGTATGATACAGTAAAAAAATGATATTGATAAATGAGATAAAGTATTGATGTTATGTTGTCCCATCTCACCTTCATTTTGCTGGTTGGGTTCAGTTCTGACTCAGCCTTATACTAAAGCTTGAGAGCTCTTTGCTGGCTTGAGGCTGCACTCCATCCCATGAAACCTAGCGGCAGATACCCAGATCTCGTTTGCCACTTGAAGCTTCGGGATTCCTTTGTGCTGGCTCAGGCTGAGTAGAAATATTTTTCATTTTTAGACTGCTATTTCAACAGTTTTTTGATTACTTTACTGAATGAGGTTATTGTCCTGCTTAGAGTATTTGTTAGTTATCCCTATATTGCCCATTTTCACTTTTGTCTGTGTTCTTTGTTGGCCGTCGTTTCCCTCGCTAGGCCTGTGTGTTTTTGATATGCCCCTTTTCCGTTTTAGTTAGAGAATTAGAGAGCTGTTTGTATTTGTTCAGCCCATTAAGTTAGAGGGCTTCTTTCCCCCTGTTGTCTGTTTCCCCCAGGAGCGTCATTTAAGTTAGAGATGTCTTCTCGGTTTGAGAACCATGTCATTTTTAGTTAAGAGACACTCCTCAAGCCCTCCTTCTGTCTCTCTAGCCCTACTAAAATAAAAAAAAATAATAAGTTATATTTCTTGTTTGTCAGGCCATTGTGCTCTGTGCTGACTTTCCTGTTCATTTTTTTTTTTGGTTTCAGTATGTCTAAGGCAAAGCACTCAGGTTTTAAAAAATGCGATTCCTGTACACAGAAGATGGGCATACTAGCTGTGTCTATTGTTTCATTTGCCATGGGTATAGTACAAGAGTCCTGCAGGAGCTCCAGAATAAGTTGATTAATAGATGGCTTCTTAAAGTATCCTTTGAGCAGACCATATGACAGCCAACCTCTTCTTCTTCAAAATCTTTGTCGGCTTTGGAACTGACGCAAAAATCTACCCCTACTACTGTTTTCTCGGATCCAAAGGTTGTCGGATCCGAAGAGGAGAAATCTCTGTCGGCTCCATCAGCTACTTCGGAGCTGTCCAGGAAAAAAAGAGGGACCGGTCACCATCTTTAGAGCCTGTACGCTTGGTGCCGCAATCCCCTTTACTGCAGTTCATGGCAGGTAGCCACAAGTCTTCAGTGCACTCGTCCAGATCATCCAGGAGTTTATTGGATGATGACATGGAGAGAGTTGTAAAGAGGTTGCTTAGGACACTGTCCCTGGCCAGAATTCTATCCACCCCAGCCCAAAAGGATGTGGAACAGAAGTCCGTGTCATCTGTACCAGCTGTTCCTCCTGACTCATTCGAGTTCGGAGCCAGAGTGTCTGAAGGTCGTAGTGGTGGAAATGTCAGTTCTGAGAGCCAGTTCTGGAGTCTCAGCACCAATGTCTGCTCCGATCACTTCCATTGAAGGATCTGGGAGCCGACACTCACCCATCGGTCCAGGGGGGGCGAGTCGGCTCGGACCTTTGTTGGACCTGGCTCTCCCACTCGGAACTACAGAGCAGATGAGTTTGGCACCAACATCTGCCTCAGAGCCCTCATCCTTGGTGCAGGAGAGATATCCCGGTTCCTCGGAGCCTGAGGCTCTCTTGGGCTGGGATCGAGTTGCCTTCCAGGTGATGAGGAGTAAGCTTTCCCCTGAGTCTAATCCACCCTCGGCTCCAGTCATTCTCCCCCCCTGGGCACCAGTATCAACCTCCACTCTACCCCTCCAGCCAGGCACAGGAAGCCCTTGCCTCAGGTTAGCTAATGTGTGAGACATTTTCTTCCAAGTCCTCCACCCAGCACCCCTCTGAGGAGATTCCTCGGAAGCGTACATGCAAGAGGAAGCATATAGACCCCCCCGAGTCTGTCATGTCTGACGCAGACTTAAAGAAATCAGAAGGGTCCCCAGATTCATCCTCTGAGAATGTCTCATTTTCAGACATCTTAGAGATCCTTAAACAGTGGGGTGAATGGAAGTCCCTATTCCCTTCTGAGGATGAGTCTGTTTGCCTAGAGGCATTCGGCTCTCAACCCTCCACCTCTTGAGTGTCTCTGCCTTTTGACAAACTACTGGGGTTAGTCAGTTGGAAGGTGTGGGGGTCTCCAGAGATGGTGGACCCTGTTCTGAGGAGGCCAAATAAGTTTATCACTGCCTCCGAGGACAAGCAGCTTCTTACAAAAGGTATTCCGGTAGATACTATGGTGGTGGAAGTGGCCGCATCAAGAAGGAATTAGCTGAAACGTCTTAGTCTGTCTATCCGCCTAACAAAGAATCTTGAACGATGGACAAATATGGGAAGCGTATGTTTTCTTCAGCGGCGTTTACTCTGAGGTCGCTAAATTATCTCTCTCACTTCACCAGACTTTAGAGGGATCTCCTCAAGGAGCTAGGAGATTTTCTCCAAGGTCTTACAGCTGAGGTGCATCCGGAGATGGTAAACACTCAACATGCAATCTTAATCTCCATGGCAAACTCCTCCATGCGCCTGATTTCGTATGCGGCTGATGGAGTGAGTAGGGCAGCAGGCACAGGAATTGCTCTGAGGAGACATTCCTGGAAGTGTCTTTGCAACTTTGCTGAACCCTTCAGGTCTTCCTTCACTAATGCTTCTTTTGATGGCTCATCCTTGTTCGGGCCAAACGTTAAAGAAACTCTCACCAGGTGCGAACAGGATGACAAAACTCTATCTGCCGTGAGAGTGCATTTTTCTGCCCCTACTAGACTTTACTCCAAAGGTCAGAAGAGCAAAAAGATGTGGTTCCGGAAATCACAAGGTGCTTTGCCTGATGCACGTGGCAAATTTTCCCCTAGGGGCAGAGGGGGAAATAATAATGGAAGACGCTGGCCTCATAGCAGAGGGCATCTGCATAACTAGGATGACAGAGATACATTCTCTGGTAGGCCCTTCCAGAGCTCCTGAAAGGAGGCCCACCTATCCACCTCTGGAGGCAGTCAGGGGGGAGACTATCACTGTACCCAGAAGCCTGGAAAAACATCACCAAAGACAGATGGGTACAGTTGATCATATCCAGGGGATACAACATTCCTTTCTCTCATCCACCCCATCCGCAAAAATCCATCCCAGACATACCACCCAGTCAAAGGGATCAAGAAACCCTAGAAATCCAAAGGTTGCTAGAAAAAAGAGCCATCCAAAAAGTCCCCGCAGACCAGTGAGGATCCAGAATTTACTCTTTTAGTGCCAAAGAAGACAGGGGACTGGAGACCAGTATTGGACCTCAGCAGACTAAGCAAGTCAGTAAAGTAAGCGAAATTTCGGATGGTAACACTGCAGTCCATACTTCCCTTTCTGGGAACCGATGCTTGGTTCCGAACCCAATCAGCAAAATGAAGGCAAGATACTGGACAACAAACATGGAACGTTATGGTGAGTATGTAACTTCTTTTTTGTGACAAATGGGTGATGTGGGAAAAAGATGTTGGAATTTATTATATAACTAGAAAAAGGAAGAGGATGATATATCAGCTAAAATAAGAAGATGGTTTTGGAAGAAAGGATGGATTTAAAGGGTAGATATGAAAGTAAAAATGTATAAGTATAAATATAAAAAAAATGGGAGTGTAAATAATTGATTTAAAGATCTGATGTTATCAGTTTTCATTCATTCCTCAACAATTGGGTTTGGATCAACCCCCAGATCTGACTTGGATGCTTTTTACAGCATGGTAGATACTTGAAACTCTCAAGCTCCTCCCTTCCCCATAATGCTGTAGTCCCCTACCATACCCAGATCTCATTTGCTGCCTTTGCATACATATGTGGTTGCTGTTAGCTCTCAAGCTTTACTGTGGTATTTGTGAGTGAGTTAAGATTTATATATCATCCTACCTCATTACTTCTATCTAAATTTCTTTATATGTTCCTCCCTTATCATTTTACACTTACTGGTGTATTCTTAGCCTACCACTGTTGGTAAATTATTTCTGAGTTATACCTTTGTGATAATCTCCTTAATTACCATTGTTGGTAACCCTCTTTACACTTTCTTCTTCTTTTCTTTGTTTGTTTAAAAAATCTCTAATATTTCTAATTTGACTGTGCTTAAATTTTCTGCTTTAACATGACTGAAAAAACTTCTGGTTTTAAGAAATGTAAGAATTGCAAGCAAAAAATACCTCTATCTGATGCACATGATTCATGTGTGCATTGCTTAGGCCCAACTCATTTGAAAGAACCATGCAACATTTGTAAGGCCTTTAATCCACAGGCCTTAATTGAGCACAAAAATAAACTGATTTTAAAAGGTTCACTGGCAACTTTTTTTTGGAGACTTTATCTGGAGCTCAAACTTTTAAAAACATAGGCAAGAAATAGTCCAGAAAGTGTACTTTGGACCCTTCCGGATCCTCTACTCCTAGCTCTCCTTCTCATATGGTGTCTAAGCAGTTGGATATGAGTTTGTTGGTTCCAAAGACTAAATCCTCAGATCTGACAGCAGCATATAATTAATCCTCATCATTGGATCCGACACACACGGAGCCGAAGAAGCTCCCTAAGACCCTTTATGCATATTTTCTCGACCCTATTTCTTCCTGTCTACCATCACCCTTCTTAGAGAGATGCCATCATTCTAGGACCCCTTCATTAACCTCTTCTTCTCTGTCTTCTAGGAGTCTGACAGAGGCAGATGTGATAGAATGATGAGGAAATTTCTCTTGGCACAAATTCAGATGGGAGTTCTCCCAGGTCCTACCCCTTCAGGTGTGGAGACCTTCATTAGTACTACTGCACCTGTTTTGGCTCCTTCTCCAATCTGACCCTTGGTTCAGAGCTTCTGCATCTGAGATTCCCAGAATAATCTGTGTTGGATTGAAAGATTATTGTATTTTCAGCTCCTATACCCACTCCAAGTGACTTTCAGAGCTGTAGCACCATTGCTGGGTCTGAGGTCTTGGAGTTGACTCCGAAGATGTTGAAACCATCTCTGCCCCTCTCATCCTCAGCTTTGGACAGCTTGACTTTGACCTCTACTTTATGCAGGCTGCCTTCAGGTCAGAGGGAGCCAATGGCCCAGAACCATGTTTTCTTGGCACCATCAGGCTCATTCTCCCTGGGGCAGTCTGCATTTGTGGAGAGCGATTTCTCTACCTCTAGAGAAAGGATGATTCCCCCCCAATCTGTCTTCCCAATTTCATGTCTTTCTGCCTTGAGCCTCAACAGTCTACTCCACAGAGACAGCCAGCCCAAATTCTCCAGACTACCCAGCAAGGTATACTTATATCTTCTGATACTTTTCTGGAGCATGCTGCCAAAAAAACTCCCTAGGAAGAGAAAGTGCTAGAGGAGACAGTTAGACTCTCCTCGAGTCAGTCACAGAGGATACCAATTTGATGAGGAGGAAAGGTCCCAGGATCACCACATAATGACGTCTCCTTTGAAGATATCCTGGAGATCCTAAAGCAAAGGACTGGTTGGTCTACCGATAACCCTTCCCAAGAGGAATCAGTATTCCTGTAAGCCTTTGTGTCTGGCCTACCTACCTCATGGGTGACACAGCCTACCAATGAGCTTCTTGATTTGATCTCTAGATGGGAGTGGAAGGAACCCAATACCATTGAGACTATCCTCAAGAGACCATACAGGATCTTGGCACCACTGAAAGGAAGAGAATTCTGGAGCAAAGGAGTACCAATAGATGTCATGGTTGTAGCTGTGGCCACAAAGAAGGAACTGGCTAAACAGAGTTCATCTATCTGTCCCCATAAAAGGGTGTCCAGGGCTTTGGATAGATTTGGGAAGGATGTATATGCTTCAGCAACCTTTGCACTCAGGTCTCTGAGTTATTTGACACACCTCACCAGTTTTCAGAGGGACTTGATTAAAGAACTTTCCAAATCCCTCTCTGGGACCATTACTTCTGAGGCAGAGAGTTCTATTACCTCACAGCTGGCTACCATACACTCCATCTCTAATTCATCCATGAGGCTCAGTTCACATGCAGATGAAGTTACCTCAAGGGGGCAGGTTCAGGCATTTCCATTAGGAGACATGACTGGATGCACCTTTGTGATTTTGCAGAGCCTTTCACATCCTCCTTTCAGTGCTCCCTTTGACAGAAGTTCTTTGTTTGGCCCCAAGATTAAAAACACGCTATCCAGGTAGGAGCAGGATGGTAAGACCCTGTCTGCAGTGGCATATGTTTTTCGAATCCTCAAAGAACCTTCTCTAGAAATCAATGAGGTGATCAAAAAATTTGGGTCAGAAATTCCCAGGGTGCTTTCTATGATCCACGTGGAGATAGTTTACCCAGGGGCAGAGGAGGAACTCTAATGGAAGACACTGCCCATGCAGTAGAGGAGGCCTGCAGAATCAAAGATCTAGGGACTCTTTCTCTGACAGATCCCACCAGCATTCCTTAAAGGAGAACCAATTGTCCACCTCTGGAGGCAGTCAGGAGTCACCTATCCCTGCACCAAAGAGCTTGGCTAGACATTATAAAAGATACATTGGTGCAGAGGATTATTTTCAGAGATTATATAATACCCTTATCTCCTCCCCCTTTAATAGTGAATAAAATTTCCAATGTTCCACCCAGTGAGAGGAAAGCAGCTCTGGAAATAAAAAAGAGTTATCCAAAAGGTCCCCCAGACCAGAAAGAGTCTGGAATTTACTTAAGATTCTTTTTAGTGCCAAAGGAAACATGACACTGGGACCAATTTTGGATCTCAGCATTCTGAGCAAGTCAGTTCAGTACACCAACTTCCAGATGGTCACAATTCAGTCCATTTTGTCTTTCCTGCACAAGGACGACTGGATGTGGTCAATAGCTCTTCTAGATGCATACTAGAACAGACAATCCAAAAGATAGCAATGTTTCCGGCTGGGAGCCAGTCATTATCAATTCAGAGCTCTGCCCTTTGGCCTCACCACAGCTCACAAGGTGTTCACCAAATGCATGGCAATATTAGCAGCTCACTTGAGACTGCAGAGATTCCAGGTGTTTCTTTACTTGGACGACTGGTTCATAAGATTATGTACTTTAGCTTTGCTCTCATCTAGGAAGTTCTATTAATCACAACAAGTTCAGGAATATCCTTCCTTAGAGTCCTCCCGGGATTCAGGTAGCTGGGGACTCTGTCCCAATTGTTGAGGAATTAATGAAAATTGACATCAGAAAAAAAAATTATGTACTTACCATAACGTTCCATCTGTGTTGTCCATTTTCATTCTTCCTCAACACTCAACTCCCCTACCCCCAACCCCTTACCATTTACTTTGTGACTTCTGGGAGAATGAGAAGATAATGAGGGAACCAATGTTCCTGCCTTTGAGCTCCAAGTATTGGCTGCTCACTTCAGTGTTGTTTCTAATTTTCTGTAAAGCTATAAGGCCAGCAAACAAAATCTGAAGTATAGTAGGGGACTAGAGCATTATGGGTAAGGGAGGAGATCAAGAGTTTCCAGTTTCCACTAGCTGTAAAAAGCGGCTGAGTCAGATCAAAACCCAATTGTTTAGGAGGAATGAAAATGGACAACACAGACGGAACATTATGGTGAGTACATAACTTCTTTTTTATCGTTTAAAATGAATGTAAATGTTTATAAAGCACTTCAGCTCTTTTCTAGAATAGTACCATCCATCCAAGCTACTACCATCAGTTTAAGATGGTGCCCTATGTTGTCCCCTCTGAGAGAGGCAAGCTGGTATAGGTTCTTCATTCATGTTTCATATTGGCCATCTCTCCCATTGCTGGAGCCACTATTTGAACCCTGGTTACTTTTGTCATAGTCCGGGCACAGTATCTATATGCAGGGAGGGATTTTTTTCTTACAGGTCTATTTAAACAGGGAATATTTTTTTAATGAGCAGCCTAAGAAAGGATGTCATATATTAGTTGCATACAATTTCTTTTTGTTGTTTCAGGATATGCATAGCTGTCATCTTGTGACCTGTAACATTTCTGAGGCAAAGCCTTAACAAGGAATCAATAAAAATTGTTGAAAAGTATGACTTTATATGGTCATGTATGTGGAGATGATGCCATCTAGGTTGTAATCAGTTCTGTAAAGCTATGCTGTACATCCACTACCTTTCATGCTAAGGTTAAAAAATTTGACTAAACTATACCTTGCATTGCATACAATCAAATTATCTGCTTATAGACACATTTTAATCTTACTAGTATATAGACTGTTCAAACTATACCTTGCAGGCAGTCTATGTACTAGTAAGATTAAACTGTGTTTGTAAGCAGGTAATTTACAAATCTGCATGTAAACATGTATCATTTTATTTTTTCTTCTGTCATTTCAGGTTTTTTAAAGATTTCAGCGAATGTAGCCTAAAAGTTTATAGGAATAATGCAGATGTTAAAGAATGTATGAAGAACACTCCAAGATCAAGCTCTGTGATCAATGATCCATCATGTGGGAATGGAATTATCGATAAGAATGAAGAGTGTGACTGTGGAAGTTATGAGGTTGGTGTTTTGTAGCAATAATTACCTTTGCAGATACTTTCATGCATTATAATCACTTTGGATAATTGGAAGTTACCCTGTAAACAGCTGTTACTATCTATGAAGTTTATTAGCAAGTAAGTAATGGGAATAGATTGCCAGGCTTTTCTTCCATATCATATCCATGCCAAGGAACAATTTAGATTCACTAGTCAGCTTAATGCATATCTTTGGGATATGGTAGGAAACCAGAGTAGCTAGGGAAAACAAATCCATAATACTAGGTGAACGTGCAGACTCTGCACAGAAGGTGTCCCAACTAAGAATCAAAGTACAGAACCTGTTGCTGTGAGATGGCAATGCTAGTCACTGTACCACTTCTTATGCTCAAAATTGAAAATACCCAGGATAAGTAGTCCTTCTCAACAAATTTCTTAATAACTCGAATTTTACTCACTTGCATGAAACCTATGACATAAGGAATATGAGATATAAGAAGTATCAGATAGTTAATTGTGGGTAACTGTGTGAATCTGTAGATTTTAGGCATTCTGAACAAACCAGCAATGATTATAAATATCAAATCATAGGAGTGAGTACTGTAATGTAACATCATGAGTGAAAATGTCTCCTACAGGAGTATTATTATCTGTATTTTTATAAGTAGCAATTTGAAAAGCTAGTGCATGCATTCACTTCAATGTAAAGAGTCAACATTTTTATGTGATCACTTAATCATATACCAAACTGTTGCTGCCTTTATGTAAGAACACAGGATATGATGTCTTTTGAAAAATTATATGGAGCTTACTGTGATGGATTTGAAGTCTTCTTAAGACACTCAGTCTTGCTGGCTGGATTCTGCTTAAAATCAAAGTCTGGTTATATTTGCATCCACAGTTTGTTGCATACAGAAACTTGCAGAATATACAGTGATGAGAGAATACACTTTGCAGCATCAACTTAGAGCAGTAACAAATAACTTTTTATAATAAACCAAACGGACTAACGTTGCAGCTTAATATACTGTTCCACTTTACCTCTCATATAGTACAGATGATGTGAGAGATATAACATTTACCATGAGACAAATGTGTCTGTACAAATACTTCTAACATAACTGGATTCATACAGATCTTTATATACAATTTTAGTCATGCACATACATATACACTTCCTTTTGGTATTCTATTTTGGAGAATTGCTCATCCTGTAGAAACAATACTAATTGTTGCAGATACTGATGCAAATTGCTGACTTATTATTTTTAAACTTCCTTGTTTAACAACGGCTTGTCACATTTTTGCTGAATTTATACGGTCAGCTTTTCTGACAGTGTGAACATCCTGTTTTTTGCCTTTTGTATAAGAACATCTGTTCTTGTGCCAGGAAACAGATTGTAACAGTGTCCATTATGCAGAAACACGTCTTTGTTCTTTAAAAGCAGATTTTGCATTTTTGCTCTTGCATACATCCTGTTTTTAAGTCTGTAAGGGAAAAATGTCCATTCAGCAGATTCCTTATTTTCCAAGCCACAGTCATTTAGTATGGTTGCTGATCACATATTACTAAACTCTGTTTCTGCATTTAAGTAAGCTTTTTCTTTCAGCATATTTACAACAGAATTAATTTCAGCCTTATATTCAAAATATCTAACAATTCCCTCTGTTTTTAAACATACTCAAAACATTTATATAGAAAACACATTAAGAAACAAAACCTTTAGTCTTCTTTTGATACAAGTCAAAATGCAATTTTACACAGTTAATACAATGATATTAAGTATTACTACCAAAAGTGAATGTATTTAACAACCTTTTCTTTTGCAGACCATTCTGTGAAAATATTTCATCAATAATGAGCTGTGTCTGCTTTAATTTAACTTGATTAATTTATTCTTTTGCAATTTGAAACTGTTGAATTAACTATAAGAGACAAGAATTATGTGCTACTGCAAGCATTTATACACTGCTGAAAATATACAGTTTCAATGTCATTTTAACCATAATATTGTGGTCATGTCTTTGAACTGCTCATTAACATCATGGTAAAATACTGAACTGGGCTTAAAGAATGCTATGTACATATTAGCCCATTAGCTGTATACAAGTACAATATTTTAATATAATTTTTCTCCAACTTGGGTAAAACCATTGATATTACAACTTGACAAATTAATTTTGAATTTATTACAATGTATTCTGTACAGTATGTATTTACACAGACTGTTTGCTATTCATGCATTTCAATCTAGTAAGTACCCTGGACCCATTTTTTTCTTTAAATATGTTTTTTTACACATATTCATTACTATACATTAATTTAATTTGTACAGAATTTTTCTAGATTTATACATACAAAGACTGTAAAGTACAATGTTAAGTTGTCATTCTCGCCTTCATTCTTGCTGAATGGGTTCGGAGCCAATCCTCGACTCCGACTCGGCCTATACTATAGTTCGGGAGCTATTTTTACCGGCTTGAGGCAGCCCTATATCCCACAATACCTTCGCTAACTCCCCAGATCTCGTTTGCTGCTTCGCTGCGAGGTAGTCTGCTTTTACCGGCCCCGGTCAGTAAGTGCTTTTTTCATATATATATTCAGTCTCACTGTTTTTTTTCCAGTTAGTTACCCTTCTTTAGGTCCCTTCTAACTGCCTTACCCTTTCAGTAGCCCTTTTTCCCCTTCTTTAGTTAGTTTTTTATCTTGGGCCTACGGGCTTTTCCTTAGTTTTCCCACACCCCTTTCAGTGTGTGTGTGTGTGTGTGGGTTTTTAGTCAGTTCCCCTTAACTTAAATAAGTGTGTGTGTGTGGACTGGCTGTGTTCCTTTTTATTTTTTGTCATGATGTCAAAGGACCCTAAGGTTTCGGGATTCAAGAAGTGTGACTCGTGCTGTCAGAAAATGTCTCTGACAGACGGTCACACTTCTTGTGTCTATTGCTTGGGGTCTTTACACCTGCAGGACTCTTGTTCCATTTGTCAAGGATTTAGTTCAAGAGTCCTGCAGGAAAGGCGTAACAAGCTTATCCGAAGGGGCTTGTTAAAGCCTGATGACTCCCCGTCCAAGTCTGGCTTCTGAGCCGAGGGCTGGCGTTATCAAGACGGCTCCGACCTCGGTTCCGTCTGGCTCCGAGGCAATCAAAGTGGTTTCCGCTCCGAAACCATCATCGGAGCCGACCCCAGCATGCAAGTGCTCTAGGTCCCCTTCGTTAGAGTCTGTCAGATCGGCTCCGAGGTCCCCCTCTCCTATCGGAGCGGAGTCATAGGACTCATTCATTGAGGTCATCCAGGCTGTCCGACCACGACATCGAGAGGGTGGTCAGTAGACTCATAAAATCTCAGGCGCTGGCCCAAATGCTCCAGAGCCCATCTCACCAGACTGTGGCTCTTTCGATACAGCTATCCATTCCTCCTCCGACTCATCTCTCGAGTTCGGAGCCGGAGTTTGTCGGAACCGTGACCTTGCCCACGTCGGAGCCGATACTTCCTCCTTCGGCTCCGGTGTCGTCGGCTCCGACCTCTTCATTGGTTCCATCCGTGGAGAGGTCCGGGCGCCAGGACTCCATTGTCGGCTCTGTGGGGGCGAGTGGCATCGGACCCTTGTCCGACCCCGCTCTCCCTCTTGGAGCTTGGTCTCTGGTTAGTTTGGCCCTGACATCATTCTCAGAGCCTTCTCTATTGGTTCCGGGTGCGGTTCTGGTCTCTTTGGAGCCGGGTCTACCTTTGGCATCTGATGGGGGAGCCTTCGAGGTGATGAGGAGTGTGCTGGACCCATTGTCCACTCCAAGGTTAAGTTCTGTGGCTCCTCCCTCTGTAGTGCCTGTTACGGTCTCTGGCCATCCTCCTACACCTGACAGCAGAGATCCAAAGCGTAGGGTACCCACCTTGGGTGTCTCCTCCTCTTCCGAGGGCTCCCCTGAAGTTTCAGGGGAATCCCCTAGGAAAAGAAAGTGCAAGAGGAAGCACATAGACTCCCCCGAGTCTGTCACGTCGGACACCAACTTGGATGAGTCAGAAGGTTCCCCCTCTGAGGATGTCTCCTTTTCAGACATCCTGGAGATCCTAAGACAGAGGGGAAATTGGTCCACTCTCAAACCTTCCGAGGACGAGTCGGTTTACCTTGACGCCTTTGGATCTCACCCTTCCACCTCCTGGGTGTCTCCCCCTTTCGACCCACTAATGGAGGTAGTGGCTAGAAAGACGTGGGCAGCTCCTGATTCAATGGAACCTACCCCTAGGAGGCCTTCTAAATTCATTTCTGCACCAGATGACAAATCCTTTCTCACCAAAGGAGTTTCAGTTGATGGTATGGTGGTAGCAGCAGACACTAAGAAGGAATTGGCTGATCCTTCTGTATCTGTTCATCCTCCTAACAAAGAGTCCAGGACCATGGACAGGTAGGGCAAGCAGACCTTTGCTTCAGTGACCTTTTCTATGCGATCGATGAACTATTTATGTAATTTCACCCGCCTTCAGAGAGACTTGCTCAAAGAGCTGGGTGAAACGGTAGAGGATCCTTCTGCTGCGGGGTTTAAGGACAAAATAAACTCTCAGCTGGCTACTCTGAACTCCATTGTTAACTCCTCCATGCAGCTTATCTCTTATGCAGCCGATGGAGCGAGTAGGGCCGCTGGCACATGCGTTGCATTGAGACGTCACGCTTGGATGCGACTCTGTAACTTTGCCGATCCCTTCAAGGCGTCCTTCACCAACACCCCCTTTGACGGCTCGGAATTGTTCAAACCTCAGGTGAAGAATACCCTCACCAGATACGAGCAAGATGGTAAGACTCTCTCTGCCGTGGGAGTCCGTTTTTCCACGCCTTCTAGACCTTATCCTAAGGGACAGAAGGGAGGAAAGATGTGGTTCCGCAAACCTCAGGGAGTCATGCCTGCTGCACGTGGTGAATTTCCCTCTAGAGGCAGAGGGGGAAATAATAACAGACGCCACCCCAGGGGCAGAGGGGGTCCTCAGAACCAGGGCTCTAGGGAATCTTTTCCTGACCAACCCTTTCAGCATCCCTGAGAAGCTGCCCGACTGTCCGCTTTCGGAGGCAGTCGGGGGAAGATTATCTCTGTACCCGGAAGCCTGGCAATCCCTCTCCCAAGACACATGGGTACAGAAGATCATATCCGAGGGTTACAAAATCCCTTTCACTTTCCCTCCAGTACAACCGCCAAAATCCATACCAGACGTACCACCCGCACAAAGGGGTCAGGCTCAGCTAGAAATAAAAAAGCTGTTAGAAAAAAAGAGTCATCCAGGTAGTCCCAGCAGATCAGCTAGGATCCGGAATCTACTCCAGATTCTTTTTGGTACCAAAAAAGACAGGAGAATGGAGACCCATATTGGACCTCAGCAGGTTAAACAACTCTGTACTAAAGACAAAATTTCAGATGGTAACACTGCAGTCCATTCTACCCTTTTTGGGCAGAGACAACTGGATGTGCTCGTTAGACCTTCAGGATGTGTACTACCATATAAAGATACACAGGCGCTCCAGGAGGTTTCTCCGCTTCCGGCTGGGAGTCAGTCATTTTCAATTCAGGGCCCTGCCCTTTGGTCTCACCACAGCCCCCCGGGTGTTCACCAAATGTTTGTCAGTGGTCACGGCTCACCTGAGACAGAAAGGATTCCAGGTGTTTCCATACTTAGATGACTGGCTCATTTCCGCTACCACCAAACAGGATCTCATAATGGCCAGAGATTACACTATTCAACTTTGCAACAGTCTGGGTATTTCTATAAATTTTGCAAAGTCCTCCTTGTTGCCTTGTCAATGTATAAACTTTATAGGCGCCGTATTAAACACCACAGAAATGTCTGCAACATTACCACCTCAGAGAGTGACAGACATAAGGCGGAATGTTCAGCCCCTGTTTCAGCCCAACAGAGTCCAAGTCAAGCTAGTATTGAAAGTGTTGGGCCTCATGGCGGCGGCAATTCTTCTACTTCCATTAGCCCACTTCCAGATGAGACTCCTTCAGTGGATGCTGTTTTCTCAGTGGTCCTTTCAACAGCTACCAATGACCCACAACATTTTGATAACCCCATCTTGCAAGAAACATCTCTCCTGGTGGATGGTTTCCCCCCAGCTCTTTCAGGGCAGACCCTTTGTTCTCCCCCCTCCAGTTGCCACTGTCACAACGGATGCCTCCCTGATCGGGTGGGGGGGGCATTATCAGGGCAAGACGGACCAGGGCACTAAGCAACAGTCAGAATGCCACCTGCACATAAATGTCCTGGAGATGAGGGTGGTGCTTTTGACGCTGCAAGCCCTTCAGAGCTCTCTTCCCACGGGAACTATAGCAATTCAAATGGACAATATGTCTGTGGTGTGGTACATAAACAAGCAGGGCGGAACAAGGTCCTACCCCCTCTGTTGAGAAGCACTCAGAGTTTGGCAATGGGCGATTTCATCTCAACAGTTTCTGATAGCAATGCACATCCCCGGAAAGTCCAACGTCATAGCAGACAGATTGAGCAGAACTATCCTCATGCCTCACGAGTGGTCTCTAAATCAAGCGGTAGCAGATGGAATTTTTTGGAAGTGGGGCCAGCCTTGCTGCGACCTTTTCGCAACTCCCCAAAACAGCAAGTGCCTCAACTTCTTCACACTTTTTCCTCTAACAGGCCAACCCCCCAGAGATGCTCTTGTTCACGTTTGGCCCCAGGGTCTTCTTTATGCCTTTCCTCCCTTTCCATTGATCCCGCAATTAATTCAGAAAGCAACCACATTGAGATCCAAAATGATCTTCATTGCCCCTTTTTGGCTTCGAAAAGTTTGGTTCCCGTTCCTGCACAAATACCTACTGGATCAGCCTTAACATCTGGAACCCCTTACGGATCTGTTGACCCACCTCACGGGCATGCTGCATCAGTCTCTACATTCCATCAACCTCACAGCTTGGTTGCTCCACTTCCAGCCATAGCCAGGCTTCCCCTTATTTCTCCTCCTGTTCGTGATATCATTCTGGCTTCCCATAAGTCCAATACTAGGAAGACTTATGCGAGTAAATGGAAGCATTTTTCACACTGGGCACAAACTAGGTCCTTAGACCCTTTCCATGCACCCATTCATGAGGTTCTTGACTTTCTGGCGGAGCTTTTTCATTCAGGGTCATCATCGGCCACTATCAGGGTACAATTAGCGGCCATTGCTAATTTTCATGTTGGACTCTCAGAAGCAAATATTATGTCCCACAAACTCTGGAAAGCCTTTCTCAAGGGCATATTTTTGCTCAGACCTCCAGTCAAAGATCCACCCCCACAATGGGATTTGAATTTAGTTCTAACCTCACTAATTCTGCCCCCTTTTGAACTTGCAGCTTCTTGCTCCCTCAAACTTCTTTCTTGGAAAACGCTGTTTTTAGTAGCTATAACATCTGCCAGAAGGGTATCGGAACTTCAAGCCTTGTCTGTCTATCCTCCTTATTTGGTTTTTCATAAAGACAGGGTAACTCTCAGAACAAACCCTTCCTTCCTACCAAAAGTGTTATCGGAAGCAAATCTAAACCACTCCATTGATTTGCCTGTCTTTTTCCCAGACTATACCAACAGGGCTGAACAAAAATTACATTCATTAGATGTTCATCGCCAATTACGGTATTACCTAGACAGGACAGAACAATTCTGAAAGTCAGACCAGCTCTTTCTCTCTTATGCTGCAGGTAAGAAAGGGCTTCCGGTATCGAAGGTTACTCTTTCCAGATGGCTGGCATCTATTATTACCTTGGTCTATAAGTTGAGACACAGGCAACTTCCTTCTAGGCCTAAGGCTCATTCAACCAGGGCACTATCAACTTCAATGGCGTTTCAAGCAAGGTTACCACTAGATGCCATTTGTGCAGCAGCTACATGGGCATCCAAACATACCTTTATTGCCCATTACAAGCTTGATTTAGCCTCCAGAAATAGAGCTGATTTTGGTTCCACTGTACTCAGGAGTCTGTTCCATTGAGCCACCCAGGACTAAGATGCTAGGGACGCTGTCCCATCCAGCAAGAATGAAGGCGAGAATGACAACTTAACATTAAGAAGTTATGTCTTACCATAACGTTCCATGTTAGTTGCCTTCTTCTCACCTTCTTTCTTGCGTCCCTCTCTCCTGCCCCATAGCCTGGATAGACTCGAGGTTTCTGAGTCCCTCTATTTCTGGAGATACAATATGTTGAATTTTTTCCTTGTATTCTTAGTGTTACTAGCAGGTAATCTGTACTCGTAAAAGAGGATTATAATATTATTATTATAATATTATTATTTGTACTATGTCTTAGCTTCCAAACGAGATCTGGGGAGTTAGTGCATGGTATTGTGGGATATAGGGCTGTCTCAAGCCAGTAAAAATAGCTCTCAAGCTATAGTATAGGCCGAGTCAGAGCCGAGGATCGGCTCCGAACCCATCCAGCAAGAAAGAAGGCGAGAAGAAGACAACTAACATGGAACATTATGGTAAGACATAACTTCTTATTTGGTCTAATCTTACAAATTTAATAACATTAATATTAAGCAAAATATTGGAAAATGTTTATGTCTCTTTAGAAATATCGAGTGGAATTGGCACTAAAGGCATATATCCTGTTATTTTAAACAACATACTCAACAATTAAAATATTCATGCTTTTTTATACCAACATTGTTTTGCCAGAAACATATTAGAAATAGTGACCATTCTTGTGCAGTTTTTTACATATCTTTACTCTCTCTTGTATAGCTGTAATAAAGCAATTTTAAAACATCTTGTGTATAGCTTTGCAGTTTTAACATGTTGCAAATACAATTTAATACTAAACAATACAATAATGACTATTATGAAAGTATTAACAACTTGTAAAATATATTATCCTGTCAGGTTTAATCCAGTTTACCAGTATTTCTAATACACTAATACCTGTTTTTCCCTCCCCCAAAAAGAGTATTCTCAAGAAGGAATGAGATATTTCTTCCTGTAGCTTTATTTTAGACCCTTGGTTTATTTGTTCTGTAGCTTTATTTCAGACCCTTGTGCAGTACTGCTTATACAGTCAGTGTAAAACTGAGAAAGTACCCCTCCCCCTGTGGCACTGCAGTATTGTTTATCTACTTTAGAATGTACACCAGCCCAATACTTTGGCCACACATCTGCTCCACTAGGCTACCAAACTATAGAACCCTGTCTGATTTGATAATTTTTTAAAGCTTTTGCTGTTTATTACCACTAGTAGGCATGTACACCCTTCTGCACAATTGATTTGAACTATATGTATACTATAGCCAATTTGCTGGCTGTATGAGGAACTGCGGTAATGGTGCTGCGGTAGTGTTGTCGCCTCATAGCAAGACGTTGTCCCGTTCGATTCTCAGCTAGAGCGTCTTCTGTGTGGAGGCATGCAAGAATGGGGCGTGCCTTCGTTGAAGGTTGTGTGTCAGGGTTGGTAACTCAGCACGTAAAATTCCACTACCAATCATTAGCGGATCGGAGTTCTGCTGTGGCGACCCCTAACCGGGATAAGCCGAAAGACACAAACAAACTTGATGCAGCTGAGGTTTTTTTCTTTTAACATTTACTTGCAAACAGATTATCAGTGACATCTATGGACAATTGTGACATTTTATTACAATTACCAAATAGTGTTGCATGTAAACATTTTAACAATTATATTTTAATAACAATGACGCTTTAGAAAAAATCAAGCTACTTGTCTGGCAATCAGTCTTGTTGTTTATCTTAATTTTCCAATATTTCTTGTAACTATTCATTCAGTTTAGGAAGGTCTGAGCTCACAAACTATACTCTATAAACTATAGATGTTAAGTTGTCAATCTCGCCTTCATTCTTGCTGGATGGGTTCACTTGCTAAGCTCAAGAGCTAATTTTACCAGCTCGAGGCAACCCTATATCCCATGATGCAAGGCGGAGATTACCCAGATCTCGTTTGCCGCTTCGCTAATGAGGTGCCTTCTTTTACCAGCTCTTGGTAAGTGAACTTTTCAGAGACTCTAGTCTACCCCCCTTTAATTTTATATATATATATTATTTTTTTGTCAATTATCGACTCACCTTAGCCCTATTCCCGTCAGTGTTCCCTTCTTTTTGACTAAATATTCCCTTGTCCCTAGTCAGGCCTTAGGCCTTCCCCTCCCTAATTTTTTTCCTGTCAGGGATTGTTTGTGTGTGACTGTGTGTTTTCCCTGTTAATGTAATTTAATTAATTATTTTAAATTAATTTGTTGGATTGAGTGTTTTTTGTGTGTGATTGTGTTACTGTTGTTCATCGACACAGTTATGTCGAAGGACACTAAGGTCTCAGGCTTCAAGAAGTGTGACTCATGCTGTCAGAAGATGTCTCTGACAGACAGTCACACTTCTTGTGTTTATTGCCTGGGACCTTCGCACCTGCAGGACTCTTGTGCTATCTGTCATGCTTTCAGCCCAAGAGTCCTGCTGGAATGAAAAAATAAACTCATTTTAAGGGGTTTATTAAAGCCAGAGAGCTCCCCAACTAAGTCGGTGCCGGGGAAGCCCTCGAAGCCTGTTAAGCCTTTGGCTCAAGCTTCCAAGCCAATGGCTTCAGGTCCTTCCTCACCAGGCTCGAGATCGGCTCCAGCCAGAGCCGATCTTTCCATGCCAGTCTCAGTATCGGCTCCATCCGGCGCCGATACTACCAGGTCCAGACACTCAGTGTCTGCTCCGGCTGGAGCCGACGTATCTTCGGCTCTGATGGCTCCATTGATCTCAAAGAAGAGATCTTGATCCCCTTCAGTGGAATCCATACATTTGGCTCCGAGATCACCTTTGCTCTCGGAGCGGAGCCATCGGAGCCGATCTTCTCGGTCATCCAGGCTATCTGATCACGACCTTGAGAGAGTGGTGAGTAGACTATTAAAGTCTCAGGCATTGGCCCAAATACTCCATAGCCCATCTCAACAGACGGTAGCTATATCACATCCACTGAGCATTCCTCCTCTGACTCTCTTACAGAGTTCGGAGCCGGAGCTCCTCGGAACCGTTACTGTTGTGACTTCGGAGCCGATACTACCCCTTTCGGCTCCGTCGTCCTCGGCTCTGATTTCCTCCTTGAGACCTTCATTGGAGGGATCCGGGCGTCTAGTCTCTCTCGTCGGCTCCGAGGGGGCGAGTGGCATCGGACCCTTGTCCGACCCCGTTCTCCCTCTCGGAGCTTCGGCATTGGTGAGCTCGGCCCCGACATCTGCCTCAGAGCCTTCCCTCTCGGTGAGGCCTGGGGTTCCTATCTCTTCGGAGAGGGAACTTTCTGGTCTCTCTGACGGGGGAGCCTTCGAGGTGATGAGGAATGTACTAGCCCCTGCGCTTACTCAACGGACAGTTCCATCAGCTCCTCCCACTACAGTGCCTGCTGATGTCTCTTCCCACTCTCTTGCTCCCGGACCCAGAGATCCAACGCCTCAGGTTTCCCCATTGGGAATATCTTCCTCTTCCGAGGCTTCTCCTGATCCATCAGTGGAACCCCTGCATAAGAGGACATGTAAGAGGAAACATTTAGACTCCCCTGAGTCTACTACATCAGATACTGACTTGGATGAGTTGGAGGGATCCCCAAGGTCCTCCTCTGAGGATGTCTCTTTTTCAGACATCCTGGAAATCCTCAAACAGAGGGGGAACTGGCCTTCCCTTAATCCCTCTGAGGATGAGTCAGTATACCTGGAGGCGTTCGGATCTCGACACTCCACCTCCTGGGTGTCTCCGCCTTTCGACCCTCTCATGGAGGTAGTGGCTTGGAAGGCGTGGATGGCTCCAGATTCGGTGGAACCTATCCCTAGGAGACCTTCAAAATTTATTACTGCCCCACAAGACAGACAATATTTGACAAAGGGTGTCCCAGTTGATGCCATGGTGGTGGCTGCTGCCACCAAGAAGGAATTAGCTGATCCTTCAGTACCTGTCCATCCTCCTAATAAAGATTCTAGGACTATGGACAGGTACGGTAAGAGGATTTTTTCTTCAGCGACTTTTGCTATGTGATCGCTGAACTACTTATGCCACTTCACCCGCCTTCAAAGAGACGTTCTTAAAGAGTTGGGAGAAGTTTTACAGGATCCGTCAGCTGCTGGGTCTCAGGATAAGATTAGCTCACAGCTAGGAATCCTTAACTCCATTGCTAACTCCATCATGCGGCTCATTTCTTGTGCAGCCGATGGAGCGAGTAGAGCCGCAGGCACAGGAGTGGCTTTACGGCGTCAGTCCTGGATGCAGCTTTGTAATTTTGCAGACCCCTTCAAGGCATCTTTCACAAACTGCCCCTTTGATGGCTCGACCTTGTTCGGTCCTCAAGTGAAAGACACTTTGACTAGATGTGAACAAGATGGCAAGACTCTTTCTGCCGTAAAAGTCCGTTTCTCCACCCCTTCTAGACCTTACCCCAAAGGACAGAAGGGAGGGAAAATGTGGTTCCGCAAATCTCAAGGAGTCACACCTGACGCACAAAGTCAGTTTACCCCCAGAGGCAGAGGGGGTAACAATAATAGACACCGCCCTAGGGGCAGAGGTGGTCCGCAGAATCAGGGTAGCAGAGAGCCTCTTTCTGACAAACCCTTCCAGCATCCCTGAGATGTTGCCCGATTGTCCGCCTTCGGAGGCAGTCGGGGGAAAACTATCGCTGTACCCAATAGCCTGGCTTTCCCTTTCTCAAGACAAATGGGTACAGTCAATTATATCCGAGGGTTACAAAATTCCCTTTATTCAAACCCCAATTCAACAAAAGGGAACCCTTCCAGACGTTCCACCTGGTCTAAGGGAATTAGCAGTGCTAGAAATATCAAAACTGCTAGTAAAAAGAGCCATCCAGCCAGTCCCAGCGGACCAAATAGGATCCGGAATCTACTCAAGGTTCTTTTTAGTTCCAAAAAAGACAGGAGACTGGAGACCAATATTAGATCTCAGCAAACTCAACAAGTTTGTAAAGAAATCAAGATTCCAGATGGTCATGCTTCAGTCCATTCTGCCCTTTCTGGGCAAGGACAATTGGATGTGCTCGATAGACCTTCAGGATGCGTACTACCACATAAAAATTCACAGACGCTCCAGAAGATTTCTCTGCTTCCAGCTGGGGACCAGTCACTTCCAATTCAGAGCCCTGCCCTTTGGACTCACTACAACCCCCAGAGTGTTCACCAAATGCATGGCAGTGGTTACGGCTCACCTGAGACATCAAGGATTCCAGGTGTTTCCATATCTAGACGACTGGCTCCTCACTGCCACCACCAGGCATCAGCTTCTCCAAGCCAGAAATTACACCATTCACACTTGCAGAGGACTAGGAATTTCTATAAATTTTGAAAAATCTGCCTTGTCGCCTTGTCAATATATTACTTTTATAGGCGCAAGATTGGACACCATACAACTTTCAGCAAGGTTGACAGACCAAAGGATCTTGGACATTCAAAGACACGTCCAAGTGATTCTATTCAGCAAAAAAATTCAGGCCAGATTTGCTCTGAAAGTACTGGGTCTTATGGCGGCTGCCATAACACTTCTTCCCCTCGCCCGCTTTTACATGCGGCTTCTAAAATGGATGCTATTCACCCAATGGTCCTTTCAACAACTTCCCATGCGTCACGAGATCCTAGTAACTCCAACTTGCAAAAGACATCTGACTTGGTGGATATTGTCCCCTCAAATCCATCAAGGCAGACCATTTGCTCCTCTTGCCCCGGTTGCCACGGTTACATCGGACGCCTCCCTGATCGGGGGGGGGGGGGCAATATCAGGGCAGAATGGTCCATGGCACTTGGCAACATTTCGAGTACCATCTGCACATAAATGTTCTGAAGATGAGAGCAGTGCTTTTAACGTTGCAAGCCCTCAACGACTTTCTTCCCCTGGGAACTATTGCAGTCCAAACGGACAATATGTCCGTAGTGTGGTATATAAACAAACAGGGCGGAACCAAGTCCTATCCACTGTGTCGAGAGGCTCTCAGACTTTGGCAATGGGCAATCTCCTCTCACCAGTTTCTGATAGCAATGCACATCCCCGGGAAATCCAACATCATAGCGGACAGATTGAGCAGAGCTATTCTCATGCCTCATGAGTGGTCTCTCAAACAGTCAGTGACGGAAAAGATTTTTCAGAAGTGGGGTCTTCCTTGCTGCGACCTTTTCGCTACACCTCAAAACAGCAAATGCCCAGACTTCTTCTCTCTCTTCCCCCTTCCAGGCCATCCCCCCAGAGACGCTCTAACCCAAGATTGGCCCCGGGGACTTCTTTATGCATTTCCACCTTTTCCGCTGATACCTCAGCTAATTCAGAAAGCAACCGCTTTGAGAGCCAAATTGATTCTCATTGCCCCTTATTGGCCTCGACAGATATGGTTTCCGTTCCTACATCATTATCTCGTGGTACAGCCATGGCATCTGGACCCGGTTCCAGATCTTCTGACCCACCAGTCAGGTCATCTGCACCAATCCATACCCTCTCTCAACCTCACTGCTTGGTTGCTCCACTTCCATCCTTAGCCAGGCTTTCTATGATTTCTTATCCCGTACGGGATATCATAGTAGCTTCCCTAAAATCTTCTACCAGAAAGATTTACACTAGTAAATGGCGACGTTTCTCTTTCTGGGCAAAAGCTAGGAACATAGACCCCTATACTGCTCCAATTCATTCAGTATTGGACTTCCTAGCTGACATTTTTCATTCAGGATCCTCTTCTTCCACAGTGAAACTTCAACTGGCAGCCATTTCTAATTTTCACATAGGCTTTTTGGACCACAACATTATGTCACATAAACTTTGCAAGGCATTCCTTCGAGGTATCTTTTTATTGAAACCTCCGATTAGAGACCCCCCACCACAGGTGGATCTAAATTTAATTTTAGCATCCTTGATTCTTCCCCCGTTCGAACCTGCAGCTGCCTGTTCTTTGAAGTTGCTTTCTTGGAAGACACTTTTTCTAATTGCCATTACATCTGCCAGAAGAGTATCTGAGCTTCATGCTCTCTGTGTTCGCCCTCCCTATCTAATATTCCACAAAGACAGGGTATCCCTAAGAACTAATCCATCTTTCTTACCAAAAGTAGCATCACAAACTAACCTAAATCAATCCATTGATCTTCCAGTATTTTTTCCGAACTATTCTGATAGAGCTGAACAAAAGTTACATTATCTCGATGTTCACCGTCAGCTCAGATATTATTTGGATAAGACAAAAATTTTTAGGAAATCTGATCAACTATTTCTATCCTATGCAGAGAACAGGAAAGGCCTTCCAGTTTCTAAGGTAACTTTATCTAGGTGGCTGTCTTCTGTGATCACTTACATTTATCAGCTCAGAGGCAAAGAGTTGGTTTCTAACCCAAAAGCCCATTCTACTAGAGCTCTAGCTACATCTACAGCCTTTCAAGCTAGACTTCCAATAGACACTATTTGTGCAGCAGCCACATGGGCCTCTCCTCATACCTTTGTTTCACATTACAAATTAGATTTGGTCTCCAGAGACAGAGCAAATTTTGGTTCCACCGTTCTAAAGAGTCTGTTCCATTGAGCCACCCAGGATAGAGGTGCTAGGGACCCGGTCCCATCCAGCAAGAATGAAGGCGAGATTGAGAACTTAACATTTAGAAGTTATGTACCTACCATAACGTTCCATGTTAGTTGTCTTCTCTCGCCGTCTTTCTTGCGTCCCACCCTCCATCCCCCTAGCCTGGTCAGACCGGGTAGATTATACATCTTCTGTTAAGAGGTTATTACCTTTTTCTAGCTGTTCAACTCCTAGTGTCACTAGATTATGTTGATCCTTTCTAGAAGGTTATGATGTTATTTAGTATCCTTATTTTCTTCCTCCTCTTAAGTTGGAAGAAAATACTGCTATTTCTTTAGCTGCCAAACGAGATCTGAGTAATCTCCGCCTTGCATCATGGGATATAGGGTTGCCTCGAGCTGGTAAAATTAGCTCTCAAGCTTAGCAAGTGCCGAGTCGGACCCGAGAATCGGCTCCGAACCCATCCAGCAAGAAAGAAGGTGAGAGAAGACAACTAACATGGAACGTTATGGTAGGTACATAACTTCTAATTAATTCTTTTGGTATTTTTCCTTTAATTTGATTGTGATTTGCATAACTATGCATTTATACTACATTACAATTAGCTTACATGGATTTCAGTATTTTTTATTTTATTTAACTATTTAACTGTTCTGCCATTAATTTTACAAAACCTGTTTGACTAATACCATCTGTGATTTTATTTATTTTTAAAATTCAGAACTTTAACTGTTTGCTGTGGTGTTACCATACAATTATAAAAAAAATGTAAAAAAAAACAAAATAGATATTAGCTTAATTAACACATGTTTGTATTTGCATTATTTATATTTGCTGTTGTCTGCCTTTTGCTTTTGGGCATTGTAAACATATGTACTCTAGATGAAAAGAAAATACATGCATGTCTGTCTTATATCTGCATATCTTTATACAAGCATGTCAGTCTTGTGACTTTAAATCTCCACTCTTATTAACTACTTTTATTTAATTTTATGCACTAGAACTTTTCATGTAACTATTTTTATGTAATTTTTATACACTAAAACTGTTGTGTACCTTTCGACTATGCTATGAGAATAGCAGATGTAATGTGATCCTATCTCGCCTACATTCTCTACAGATGGTTCGGAGCCGATCCTCGGCTCCGACTCGGCACGCTATACTATAGAACGAAGTCTCTTATTGGCTGAGTTACCTCATATCCCAAGGTGCACCACTACTGCTTCCCCAGATCTCGTTTGCCGCTTCTACAGCATAGACGTGGTCTCGGACTTGGCTGAGCTAAGTGCCTCTTAGTGATTTTTTTCTGTCAGAAATTTCGCTAAAACTTACCCAAAAGCTGTTTTAACAGCTACTTATTGTTGTGTGATTGTGTATCTTAGGTTTTTTGTGGTAAATTGCGTTTTTATTTGAAGGAAAAGGATCCCGTTTAAGTTAGAGGGGCCTTGCCCTACCCACGCGCTTAATTAGAGCTGTTTAACAGCTACTTTTTGTGTAACTGTATAGTTTAAAATTTTTTGAGGTAAAATTGTGTAGTTTTTTGCTGGCAAGTGATTCCGATTAAGTTAGAGGGACCTTGCCTTAGCATACCTGTTAATTTTTTGTCTTGATAGTTACAGTGGAAGTAGTTAGCCATGTCTAAAGAACATAGGCCATCTGGATTCAAAAAATGTTCGAAATGCAGTTATAAAATGTCCATTACGGACGACCATTCCTTATGTGTATACTGTTTGGGGCCGAAGCACCTCCAGGAATCCTGTAGCGTTTGCCACGCTTTTTCCTCTCGCGTGCGCCAAGAGAGGAAAAATAAGTTGATTTTGAAAGGGCTTATTCCCTCCACCTTTGAGGAAGCCCTATCTTCTTCTTCCCCGTCGAGGAAGAAAAAATCTTCGGCTCCGACCAGTCCGTCGGAACCGTCAGCAAAAAAGTCAAGGCAGGCTTCTCCGTCAGCTCCACGGACTTCGGAGCCGAGGGCGGAACGGTCTGCCTCGATGTCTCCAGCCTCGACTCCTCTGGCTTTGGAGCCAAGAGCTAGGGCATCGAGAGGCGAGTCATCTCCATCGGCTCCACTGCCTTCGGAGCCGATGAAGGTTACCCACTCAGACTCTTCCCCTTCGGTGCCGAAGTCCACATCGGCTCAGAGGGAAATTGCAGTGGTGATGGAATCTCCCTCGGCGCTGATACTTCTCGAAACCATTCGGAGCCAGTCCCCCAGTTTTTCGGAGCCAGCGGAGAAGTCGACTCGGACCCGGTCGGTCTCTTCTCGGTCCTCGAGGATGTCCGATTCAGATGTAGACAGGGTGCTTCAAAGGCTTTTTTAGTCTCCAGTCTTTCAAAAGTTGGTCTTGGCTCCAGCCCAGTCAGCTCCGGAGCCAGTTTCCCTTCCTGCCACCTCGATTCCTCCTCCAACAGCTTTGGCGCCGTTGGAGTCGGTGTTGGTGGAGTCGGTGGAAGTTGTCTGGTCGGTTCCGACCCTAACTCCAACCCCACCCTTAGGGTCGGTGTTTGGTACGCGGACCTCCTTTGTCGGCCTCGGGGGGGACATTTCGGGACCGGTCCTTTCGGTTCTGAGCCTTCCTCTCGGTGCGTCGGTGGCGGGAGTTCCGACTGCTGTTGTGGCCTTGGGGGTTGAACCTTCCCGGGACTCTGGGGGTCCCGCCTTCAAGGCCATGAGGAGTGCCTTGGCCAAGTCCTCTCTGGCCACTTCTACCATCTCACCACCACCTTCCCTGGGCACGAGACTGGTTCCTTTACAATCCCCCTGTCTCATAACAGCGGAGCCCTTGGTCCTGAGGTTACCCCCATTGGGGGTTCCCTTCTTCCTGGGGGTTCCTCCGAAATGTCTTCGGAGGAACCGCCCAGGAAGAGACAGTGCAAGAGGAAGCATGTCGACTCCCCTGATGAGTCTTTCACCTTGGATACCGACCTCGATGATGCGGAAGTGTCCCCCAGTCATCCTCGGATGATGTATCCTTTGCGGACATCTTGGAAATCCTTAAGCAACGAGGAGACTGGCAGTCCAAACCCCCTTCTGCTGAGGAGTCGGTGTTCCTCAAGGCCTTTGGGGCTCAGCCCTCCGCCTCCTGGGTGTCTCCGCCCTTCGATGAGCTCCTGGATTTGATCTCTCGAAGGGCGTGGGAACATCCAGACTCTGTTGAACCGGTGCCAGCTCGCCCCAATAAATTCCTTTCGGCACCCCCTGATAAGGACTTTCTTACCAAAGGTGTGGCTGTAGATGCCTTGGTGGTGGCATCTGCTACCCAACAAGATGTGGCAGAGGCTTCAACGTCCATCCATCCTCCTAATAAGGAGTCTAGGAGCATGGATCAGTACGGAAAGCGCACCCTTGCTTCAGCAACCTTTACAATAAGGTCTCTGAACTACCTGACACACTTTATGAGACTGCAGAGGGATCTGGTCAAGGAGCTTTCGGATACCCTCTCTGGTAACTTACCTGAGCAGTTAGCCCAGACGGTTAACTCCCAGTTGGCTACCCTGTCCTCCCTATCCAACTCGTCCATGAGGCTCATTTCGTATGCAGCCGAAGGAGCGAGCAGAGTGGCGGGCACATGTGTTGCTCAACGGAGGCAAGCCTGGCTACGCCTGTGTCACTTTGCGGAGGCCTTTAAGTCTTCCTTTGCCGACGCCCCCTTCAATGGGTCCTCCCTTTTTGGACTGAAGGTAAAGGACACTTTGACTCGCTGCGAGCAGGAGGGTAAGACTTTGACTGCCATAGGGGCCTGGTTTTCCACTCCCTTCAGACCTTATCCCAAGGCTCAAAGAGGGGGGAAAATGTGGTTCCGTAAGTCTCAAAAGTCTTACTCATTGCAGCAGAGCGATTCCCCTTCTAGAGGCAGAGGAAGGGGAAATTTTTCAGAAAGACGCCGTCCCAGAGGTGGCGGAGGCCCCCGCAACACTGGAGACCGCGAGTCCTTTCGTGGCTCCTCCTCCTTCCAGCATCCCTGAAGGAGTGCCCGACTGTGCAGCTCTGGAGCCAGTCAGGGGTCATTTTTCGAGGCACCTAAAGGCCTGGGAAAGTATCACCCAGGACCAATGGGTGCTCCGAATCATCGCCGGAGGTTACACCATTCCCTTCTTTCAACCCCCCCCACCATCCCAAAGAATTCCGGACCCGCCACCCAGTCAACGGGATATGGCAGCCATCGAAATTTCAAAGCTGCTTCAAAAAGGAGTCATCCAACCTGTCCCCGCAGATCAGGCCGGATCAGGGACTTACTCAAGATTCTTTTTGGTACCAAAAAAGACCGGGGACTTGAGGCCCATTTTGGATCTCAGCAGGTTAAACCAATCAGTGAAAAAGTCCAAATTCCGGATGGTCACCTTACAAACCATTCTCCCGCTTCCGGAGAAGGGTGCTTGGATGTGCTCCATAGATCTCCAGGACGCCTATTATCACATTCTGATAAATCAGGCGTAGAGGAGATACTTGCGCTTCAGCCTAGGGGACAGTCATTTCCAGTTCCGTGCACTGCCCTTTGGTCTCACCACAGCCCCCAGGGTGTTCACCAAATGTTTGGCAGTGGTGACTGCTCACCTGATAAGTCTGGGATTCCAGGTGTTTCCATACCTAGACGACTGACTCCTAACTGCCACCTCAAGGCATCTACTCTTAAAAACTTTAGCAGCCACAATCTCCCTAGGCAGCTCCTTAGGAATCACCTTCAATTGGACACAATCTGTATTGCTGCCATCACAGCGTATTCTTTTCATTGGTGCAGAAATAGACTCAAGGCAGATGCGAGTCTATCTTCCTGCGGAAAGAATAGCAACATTGCAGTCTCAGGTTCGGGCGTTACTCCTCAGACGTCATGCTCCAGCGTGAATGGTCCTGCAGCTGTTAGGTTCTATGTCTGCCACCATTCTTCTCATCCCCTTAGCAAGGTTGCATATGAGGATACTCCAGTGGCTCCTCTCAGTCCAGTGGTCTTATCAAGACCTCCCTCTCAGTCACCACATATTGATCACAGAGACATGCAAACAGGATCTTCGTTGGTGGCTTCTTTCCTCCAACTTGGATCAGGGGCGACCCTTCGTTCCCCCATCCTCCTCGGCCACGTTGACTATGGACGCCTCCTAGACAGGGTGGGGGGGACATTATCTGGACAGGTCGGTCCAAGGCACGTGGCACTCCGACGAAAATCTTCTCCACATCAATATCCTAGAAATGAGGGCGGTACTTCTAGCGTTGCAAGCACTGCACGATTACCTTCCCCAGGGGACGATTGCCATTCAGTCCGACAACATGTCGGTAGTCTGGTACTTGAACAAGCAAGGAGGGACCAGGTCTTACCCCCTTTGCAGAGAGGCCATGAAGGTATGGGATTGGGCGATTGCTACCAAACGCTTTCTAGTGGCAACACACATTCCGGGGACATCCAACGTGATAGCCGACAGACTGAGCAGGACTATTCTCTCCCCTCATGAATGGTCCTTGAATCACGAAGTGGTAACACAGATTTTCACGAGTTGGGGAGTTCCATGTTGCGATCTTTTCGCAACTCCCCTCAACGTAAAATGTCAGCAATTTTTCTCTCTCATTCCAGTCCCGGGGGAGACCCCCAAGGATGCTCTGGTCCAAGCTTGGCCCCCCGGTCTGCTATACGCCTTTCCACCGGTTCCCCTTCTCCCCAAGGTTAATCAGAAGGCGATTCATTTGGGAAGCAAAATTATTCTAATCGCCCCATACTGGCCTCATCAGGTTTGGTTCCCCTTTCTTTGCAAGTATGCATTGGACGGTCCCTGGTTCCTGGACCAAGTTCCGGACCTCCTGACGCATCAGTCAGGACAGCTCCATCAGTCCCTCCATTCATTGAAGCTAGCAGCTTGGCTACTCCTCTTCCGACCATAGTTAGAAGCCATTCTTTCGACCCTGAAGTCATGCATATTTTGTCCTCTGCTCACAAGACTTCTACTAAAAAGATGTATAGCAGTAAATGGAAGAGGTTTGCTATTTGGGCCCAACTCCGAGGAGTAGACCCTATGACAGCTTCTGTGTCAGAGGTTCTGAAGTTTTTAACTTCCCTGTTCAACCAGGGTTGTTTGGTGTCTACCATCAAAGTTCAATTGGCAGCTATTTCCAATTTTCATGAAAACGTAGAACCACCTTTAATGAGCAATAAGTTGTGCAAAGCTTTTATTAAAGGAGCTTGGCTTCTACGGCCCCCTATATCGCATCCTGCACCACCGTGGGACCTTAACATAGTGTTAGGCGCATTACCGCACCTCCCTTTGAGCCGGCAGCAACCGGTGACTTGAAATTTCTTTCTTGGAAGACTGCCCTTCTAGTTGCTATCACATCAGCCAGGCAAGTTTCAGAACTTCAAGCCTTATGTGCCAAACCACCATACCTGGTATTTCACAAGGATAGAGTATCTCTTAGACCGAACCCATCCTTTATACCAAAGGTTTGTTCTAACTTTTGTTTGCAACAATCGCTGGAATTACCGTTTTTTTTCCCTAACTATACAAACAGAGCTGAATATACCTTTCACAGCTTAGATGTGCACAGACAATTATGTTTCTATTTGCATAGGACAAAACAAACAAGAAAATCAGATCAACTGTTTGTGTCTTTTTTGGACAATAAATTAGGCAAATCCATCACGAAAGTCACTATTGCCAAGTGGATCAGAGACTGTATCAGTCATATTTATCACATTTCAAATAAAGAGCTTACAATCCCTGTGAAAGCTCATTCTACCAGGGCTATGGCCACTTCGGCAGCCTTTCATTCTAAGCTCTCTATTAATGACATCTGTGTGGCTGCTACATGGTCTTCTCTGCACACCTTTATTTCTCACTACAAATTGGATGTGGCATCTAGGGGTCGAGCTGCCTTCGGTTCCACGGTTCTCCGGACCGTTTTCCAGTGAGCCACCCAGGAATGAGGTGCTAGGGACGCTGTCCCATCTGTAGAGAATGTAGGCGAGATAGGATCACATTACATCTTTTAGTTATGTACTTACCATAACTTTAGATGTATGGGATCCATCTCAGCTACATTCCTAATAACCCACCCTCCTTCCCCCTGCCTTGGGGGCCAGAAGAGACCGGACGGTCCGAATACAACTGTTTCCTCTCTTGAAACACCTGGAAATCTTATAACAACAGTCTGTGTGTGTGTGCATGTCTGTGGAAAAACAAGATCTGTGGAAGCAGTAGTGGTGCACCTTGGGATATGAGGTAACTCAGCCAATAAGAGACTTCGTTCTATAGTATAGCGTGCCAAGTCGGAGCCGAACCATCTGTAGAGAATGTAGGTGAGATGGATCCCATACATCTAAAGTTATGGTAAGTACATAACTAATAGTTATATGGTCTATTTTACTGTACTTCTGGTAAATGTCTTGCTTTAATTGAATGAAAGTAAAACATTCAATAATGATTTGTCCATACAACAGATCTTAGCATGTATGCTTAACCATTTTCAGAACACAAACATATTATAAAATATATCTCTTTTGTACAGATTAGCTGTGTATGCAGGAAGTTCCCAGTCTCTGTCAGTTCAGCTAATTTATTTCCTTTATCCTGCAACTGCTGTTGAATAGTTTCCTCATAGTCTGTCTGATATGTCTCAGGAGCCTGTTCTGCTGAATCTGAAACTCCTATGCACTTTAAAAAAAAATGTATGTAAAACTTGTCTAAGCTTCCTGAACTCATTGTGTCTGTCTTTTAAAAGTTTATTACATTCTTTTGTAACAAAATGTACTAGAGACTCTATCAGTAACTGATTTGATTGTAACGCTGAGATAAAAAAAGTTCACATCTGGTGACAGAATATAACTGTCCAACATTTGAATATAATGGAAACACTTTACCCTTAGTTAATTCTTTATCATGAACAGATCTGTCTTCACAGTCTATTTTTTAGCAATATGATGCAATACTTTTTTATGGCATAATACACAAAATGCAGTTTTTGTTGAAGCACACAATGAACATTTATCATATTTCACATGGTTTTCTTTGAGATACCAGTCAAATAATGTAATACATTTGCATAATCCCTTACTATCAACCTGCCCTGATAAGGTGTTACATTTACTAATGTGCTGTGTATACCAACATTGGAATTTACTAAAGCTTGGTTTATTCTTGCATGAATTATAAATAATATCCATACTGTTTAATAACATCCAAACTGTTTAATAATATACAAACTGTCTAATAGAATCCACACTAAAAATGTGATGCAGAAAAAAGTCTTACCAGTTAGCAAGAAAACAGGTGACCAGGCTGTTGTTGCTGATGGCTGGAAATTTTTCAGTGTCACTTGAGAAGCTGGTGAAGTACAACAGGCAGCGGACTGCTGTACAAGTAGATATCCACCTTTTCTTGGAGAATTAATGACACTGTGAATTTCTTGAACTAGTCTCACTCCGGATTTTAGACGTCTAAAAACCTTTACTACTACAAGCTGCATAAACTGGAATACTTCTGTTTAGAACTTACACATACGTACAAATGTTAGTTATTGCAATTTAACTGAAGTGATCCTCTGCAGGCCTTACCATCACTCCCCCTGTGTTGGAATGCAGATTTTAGGTTCAAATGCAGGCTAGCTTGCCATTGAAAAATAATATGGAAAATTATATGGTGCTGCTTACTGTGATGGACTTGAAGTCTTCTTAAGACACTCAGTCTTGCTGACTAGATTCTGCTTAAAATCAAAGTCTGGTTATATTTGCATCCACAGTTTGTTGCATACAGAAACTTGCAGAATATACACTGATGAGAGAATATACTTTGCAGCATCAACTTAGAGCAGTAACAAATAACTTTTTGTAATAAACCAAACGGACTAACGTTGCAGCTTAAAGTACTGTTCCACTTTGCTTCTCATATAGTACAGATGATGTGAGAGATATAACATTTACCTCGAGACAAATGTGTCTCTACAAATACCTCTAACATAACTGGATTCATACAGATCTTTATATACAATTTTAGTCATGCACATACACATACATTTCCTCTTGGTATTCTGTTTTGGAGAATTGCTCATCCTGTAGAAACAATACTAATTGTTGCAGATACTGACGCAAATTGCTGACTTATTAATTATTTTTAAGCTTTCTTGTTTAACAATGTCTTGTCACATTTTTGCTGAATTTATAAGAAGCCAGCTTTTCTGACAGTGTGAACATCCTTTTTTTGTATTTTGTATAAGAACATCTGTTCTTGTGCCAGGAAACAGATTGTAACAGTGTCCATTATGCAGAAACATGTCTTTGTTCTTTAAAAGCAGATTTTGCATTTTTGCTCTTGCATACATCCTGTTTTTAAGTCTGTAAGGGAAAAATGTCCATTCAGCAGATTCCTTATTTTCCAAGCCACAGTCATTTAGTATGGTTGCCAATCACATATTACTAAACTCTGTTTCTGCATTTAAGCAAGCTTTTTCTTTCAGCATATTTACAACAGAATTAATGTCAGCCTTATATTAATAATATCTAACATCTTTTCCACCTGTTCTGCAACTGATGGGTGTTGGATCTGACCTCATATCCGACCTCGTCCACTTCTATAGACTTTAGCTCCATAGCTCAAGTGCCTCCCCTTACGCATAATTCTCTCCTTTAGCCTGGATAATCTTAGATCTCATTTGCCACTTTAGCATTTAGAAGTGGTCTACTGTAGCTTGGGTGTTGATATTCAGATGACTGTTTTTTTTTTTTTTCGTTTTGACCTTGCTGTGTCAAGCTGCTCTCCTTTTTTCCTACCTCCCCTGTTTTCTCCTGTTCATATATATTTGCACACACACACACACACACACACACACACAC
>NC_056728.1:1982683169-1982810669 GCF_019279795.1 Protopterus annectens | reverse complement strand
TCCCCCAGTAGATGCTATAGTAGTAGCAGTGGCCACCAAGAAAGAACTTACTGAACAGAGTTCTTCTGTCCATTACCTGAACAGATAGTCTGGGGTATTGGACAGGTGTGCGAAAAGTGTTTATGCATCAGCAACCTTCACCCTCAGGTCGCTGAACTACTTGGCACAAGTTATGAGATTTCATATGGACTTGATAAAGGAGATTTCTAGTGCCCTGTCATGGTCCATGTCTGTGGAAGTCAAGAAGATTGATGTGATATTGTCAGTCTCACTTTTATTCTTACTTGTGGGTTAGATCCGATGTGTCAGATCCATCTCGGCCAAAACTCCAGCTCGAGGTCTTCAGCAAATCTCGTGGGCCTCATTCTTTGCCCATAATGCATTCCTCTAGTTACCCCATATCTCTTTTGCTGCACAGCAAAGAGGTTTTGTCAGCTATAGCTCTGGGCTAAGTACAACCGTTCACTTCTGTTTTTTAGCATAGTTTATCTTTTCCTAGTTTAAATTCTTCAATATCTCATATTAACCTAACTTTTACACCCAGCTTTCCCCCTTTACATGTCCATTTAAATTAGAGGGCATTTAGGAACATCTGTTTTAGCTAGAGGATGTCCCTTACATTCCCTGCAATTTTTTCCCTAAATACCTCTCAACCCTTTAATAAGTATATAAAAATAAAGATATAGAACATTCTTGTAGAAGCATATTTCTAATTCTTCTCTTTGCTTGTAATCTTTATTTGTGTTGTGAGTGCGTGTGGTCCATGTCCATTTAAGTTAGAGGACTTACCCTTCTTGAGAGTGTGAGTGATTGGGCTATTTTTGACTGTTTTTCCTTAGCATCATGTCCCAAAAACAGGAAAGTAAGCCTTTAGGCTTTAAGAAGTGTGAAAATGTAGTAAGAAGATGCCCCTTAGTGATTCACACACTTTGTGTGTGTGTTGTTTGGGGCCTCTTCATTTTCAGGAGTCTTGTTCCATTTGCTGCAACTTTAATCAGCGGGTGTTAATGGAACACAAAAATAAACTGATTTTGAAAGGCCTTTTGAAAACGCCTTTCTCTGAAGCTATATCCTCTGATTCTTCTGAAAAGCCAACTAAAAGCCCTTTATTGGAACTGAGATACTCAGTGGAGCCAAAACAGAAGTCTCCGAATTTGATGGACCGAAGGCTCTATCGGTGTAGACATCTCCTCCCTGCTCCAACACTCCCTCGGAGCAGGAAACTGCATTGTTACTGACAACTTTCACTGCTCATAGACACAGGAGCCAGTTTCCTTCCATTGAGAAGACTTATTTCAGACTCCCTTCTCCACTTTTAGCTAAATCAAAGTCACCTAACCGCTCCTCTAGGTCTACCAGGAGTTTATCTGATGAAGACGTGGATAGGGTCATAGAGAGACTTTTAAAGACACCTGCTTTGACCAGACTTCTTGTGGATCAGAGCCCAAAGGAATGGGATCAGTCTCAAACCCCCTCTTCTGTTACAGTTCCTCCTCTGATCCGTCCTCCTGCTGTGGAGCCGGAAGATTCTGTTATCTAGGTTGTGTCAGTGTTGGGTCCAGGACCCACAACTTCCTCTGTTTCGACATCTGCCCCAAGTGTCTCCGTGCCTTCAGAGCAGGAGATCTCTGGGAATTGACACTCCTGTCAGGTCCGTGGAGACTTGTCAGATCATTTTGGATCCAGCTATGCTTTGGGGGCCTCAACATGGGTGAGTTTGGCTCCTACCTCTGCTTCGAAGCTGCTCTCTTCTGCTGCAGAGATTCCTTCAGCTCTGACAACTTGCTTGTCAGTACCAGGGACTTCTTCAGAGCAGGGAGGGTCTGCCTTCGAAGCAATGAGGAGAGCTTTGACGTCTTCACAGTCTAGGACACAATCTTTTTTGGTTCTTCCTCCCTTTTCAGGCGAGGTGTCTTTGTCTTCTCATGGGCCTTCTCCACAGGCCCGCAGAGATGTTAGGCCTCAGGATGTACCTCAGGGTACTGTCCCCTCTTCTGAAACCTTTCCAGAGTTTCCCACTGACAAGGTCCCTCTGAAGAGGACATGCAGGAGGAAGCACCTGGTTTCACCTGAAGAGTCTATCACATCTGACACCAACCTCGATGAAGCAGATGGGTCCCCACAATCACCTCCTGAAGATGTCTCTTTTGGAGACATTCTAGAACTATTAAGACAGAGAGTTGATTGGCAGCCCTCCACACCTTCGACTGAGGAGTCAGTCTTCCTGAAGGCCTTTGTGTCTCACCCATCAACTTCTTGGGTTACTTCCCCTTTTGATGAGCTTATCAAATTAATCTCGCGAAAGGCTTGGAAGACCCCAGACACCATAGACCCTACCCCTAGGAGGCCAAATAAATACATCACTGCCCCAAAAGAAAAGCATTTTCTTATAAAAGGTGTAGAAGTTGATGCCATGGTCATGCCAGTGGCCACTAGAAAGAAACACTTTGAGATGAGTACCTCTATTCATCATCCTAATAAGGAGACTAGGACCCTGGATAGATACGGGAAGTGCATCTTCTCATCCGTGACCTTTGCTTTGCAGTCTCCGAATTATCTCACTCAGTTTACCAGACTGCAGAGGCACCTGATTAAAGAATTATCAGACTCCCTTGAAGGAGCTGTAGCTAATGCAGTGGCAGAGAAAGTCAATGCTCAGCTTGCTACCTTGACTTCAGTTGTCAGCTCATCCATGAGACCTATTTCTTATGCAGTAGATGGAACGAGTCAGGCAGCAGGCTCAAGTATCTCTCTTAGGAGGCAGGCCTTGGATGTGTCTTTGCGATTTCACGGAGCCCTTCAAGTCTTCTCTTCCTTCATTAACTCCTCTTTTGATGGCTTATCTCTTTTTGGGCCAAAAGTGAAGGAAATGCTCACCAGGTGTGAACAAGAGGGTAAGACCCTGTCTGCCACTGGAGTGCATTTTTCCATTCCTACTAGACCCTTTCCCAATGGTCAAAAAGGTAAAAAGGTAGTGGGAAGATGGAGTTTAGAAAATCTCAGAGGTCTTACCAAGACACATAAGGTGAAAGTTCCCCCAGAGGTAGAGGGGGGAACAATAATGGAAGATGCCACCCTCACAGCAGGGGAGGCCCGCAAAAACAATGTTTCAGAGAATCTTTCTCTGGGAGACATTTCCAGTGCTCCTGAAGGAGTGCCTGATTGCTTGACCTGTGTTGGCAGTCGAGGGTGATTGTCCCTGCACCAAGAAACCTGCCTTATGATAACAAACGACAGATGGATTTAGGACATAATATCCAGAGGATATGTCATCCTCTTCTCCCTTCCTATCCAGAAACAAAGTGGTTCCAGATGTTCCACCCAGTCAAAAGGAACAAGCAACTATACAGATTTAAAAGTTGCTAACAAAAAGAGTCATCCAAGAATCCTCACAGACCAGAGAGGATCCAGAACTTACTCAAAATTCTTTTTAGTTCCAAAGAGAACAGGGGATTGGAGGCCCATTTTTAATCTCAGCATCTGGATGGTGACACTGCAGTCTATGCTTCCATTTCTGAAAAAAGACAATTGGATGTGCTCTGTAGACCTTCAGGACATGTACTGCCATATTCAAATAGACAGGCGGCCCAGGAGGTTCTTGCATTTCTGGCTATGATCCAGTCACTTGCAGTTTTGAGCTCTGCCCTTTGGTCTCACTACAGCCCCAAAGTGTTCAGCAAATGTATGGCAGTGGTAGCTGCTCACCTGAGACAGAAAGGAATCTGTGTGTTTCCATACCTGGATGACTGGCTCATAACTGCCCAACCAGGCATTACTTATTCCAATCAAGGGATTGTGTCCTTTAACTGTGCTCCTCCCTGGGCATTGCCATAAATTAGGAAAAGTCTGCGCTAGAACCATCGCAAAACTTACTATTCATAGGAGCAGACATAAACACTACCACTCAGATAGCAAGGCTTTCACAAGACAGGGTAGATGACCTCAATCATCTGGTTAGAATTCTTATAAAGAAGTCCAAAGCCACCACAAAACAAGTTCTCCAGGTCCTAGGAAAAATGGCTGCTTCCATTATACTAATTCCCTTAGCTCGCCTCTACATGAAGCTTCTCCAATGGATGCTATTTACTCGGTGGTCAATCTTAGAACTTCCAATGTCTCACAAGATCATGATAACCAATGCCTATAAGAAAGATCTCCAATTGTGGATCTGCTCACCATCAGTACTTCAAGCATGTCCCTTTATTCCTCCACCACCTCTGGCTAGGGTGACGACGGATGCTTCCCAGATGTGGGGGGCATTTTCTCAGGAAGACAGTTCAAGGCATCTGACAACATCACAAGGCTCACTTGCATATAAATGTCCTAGAGATGAGAGTGGTGCTTTTAGCGCTGGAAGCATTCCAGGACTGTCTTCCTACAGGAACAATTGCAATTCAATCCGACATGTCTGTCATTTGGTATATCAACAAACAAGGGGGAACCAGACTGTACCCACTTTGTCGAGAAGCTCTCAGGGTCTGACATTGGGCAACAGGCTCCAACCACTTTCTAATAGCAATGCACATCCCAGGGAAATCTAACGTCATCGCGGACAAGCTGAGCAGAGCCATTCTGTGGCCATACGAATGTTCCCTCAATCAGAAGGTAATGGAAGTGATCATCCGCAAATGGGGCCAGCCTTGCTGCAACCTTTTTGCATCACCCAACAATGCCAAATGCAGCAACTACTTCGCCCTGATCAAACCAATGGAGAAGTCACCAAGGGATGCACTTGTTCATGATTGGCCCCCGGAACTTCTTTATGCCTTTCGCACAAATCTACTACCAGGAAGACCTATGCTAGTAAGTGGAAACGTTTCTCTTTCTGGGCAGAGGCTAGAAATATAGACCCTTTTACAGCCCCGGTCCATAACGTTTTAGATTTTTTGGCAGAACTTTTTCGAGCAGGTTCCTCTTCTGCCACCATTAGAGTCCAGTTGGCTGCTATCGCTAATTTCCATGCTGGCCTGTCAGAGACCAGCATCATGTCCCATAAACTTTGTAAAGCCTTTCTTAAAGGAACTATTTTGCTTAGGCCCCCGGTTAAAGATCCCCCGCCTCCATGGGATTTGAACCTGATATTAACTTCCTTGATTCTCCCTCCTTTTGAACCTGCGGCCTCCTGTTCCTTAAAATTACTCTCCTGGAAGACTCTTCTTAGTAGCCATCACCTCAGCTAGAAGAGTGTCGGAACTTCAAGCCCTCTGTATTCGTCCTCCTTATCTTATTTTTCACAAAGATTAAAGAGTTTCACTCAGGACTAATCCTTCCTTTTTACCCAAAATTCCTTCCGAGACAAACCTGAATCAGGCTATTGATCTTCCTGTCTTTTTTTCCAAACTATTCGAACAGAGCTAAACAAAAGTTGCACTATTTGGACGTTCACAGGCAGTTACATTTTTATTTGGATAGGACAAAACAAACAAGGAAATTGGACCAACTCTTCCTGTCCTATGCTGAGGGCAAGCAGGGCCTGCCAGTTTCTAAAGTAACCTTATCCAGGTGGTTGGCCTGTATCATTACTTCAATTTACCAACTAAGACATAAAGAACTCCCTACAAAATCAAAAGCTCATTCCAACAGAGCATTAGCTATGTCGGTAGCTTTTCAAGGAAGACTTCCAATGGAATCTATTTGTGCTGCAGCCACATGGGCCACTCCTCATACTTTCATTTCACATTACAAGTTGGATATGGCCTCCAGGAGTCGAGCTGAGTTTGGTTCCACTGTGCTTAAGAGTCTGTTCCGATGAGCCACCCAGGGCTAAGGTGCTAGGGACGCTGTCCCATCTAGCAAGAATGAAGGCGAGATAGACAACTTAACATTAAGAAGTTATGTACCTACCATAACGTTCCATGTTAGTTGTCTTCTTCTCGCCTTCTTTCTTGCGTCCCACCCTCCATCCCCCTAGCCTGGACAGACCAAGAAGAATCCCTTTGGAGGCCTTATTCCTCTGATTTGACTCTTTTCTAGGTTATGTCCTCCTCTGTTTCTACCACTGTAGGTAAACGTTGTAGTTGGGACAGGTGTCGCCATGGTGTTAGCTCTACCAAATGAGATCTGGGTATCTGATGCCTAGCATTGTGGGATATGGGGAGGCCTCGAGCCGGTAAAATGCTCTCGAGCTTTAGTAGAAGGCCGAGTGAACCCATCCAGCAAGAAAGAAGGTGAGAAGAAAACAACTAACATGGAATGTTATGGTAGGTACATAACTTCTTATTCTCACTGATGGGTCAGATCTGATCCTTCGGATCCATCTCATCCATTTCAAAAACTCAAGGTCTTCAGCAAAGCTTGGCATCCTTCCTTACCCATAATGCAACTCCCTAGCTTCCCCAGATCTCATTTGTTGGTCTGTGAAAGAGGTTCTGTAGTAAGCTCTGGTCTAAGTATTTTTTGATATTTATAGTATCCTTCTTGTTAAATTTAACCTTAGATTACTTTTTCTGCTTAACTGTTTATATATCCTTACCCTGTCTTTTTTTGAAAGGTATAGAGTGAGTTTTAGTCCCCTTTAGTTTCATTTGTTAGTGTCCATTTATGTTAGAGGACGTCTAACTAATGTCCATTTGAGCTAGAGGACTTTTTCCCCCTTTACATTGATCTCCCTTTTTCCCCCTTTTCTTTATCGTCTGTTTTAGGTAGAGGATGATTATTCAAAAAAAAAAAATTTCTCTGTCTTTTTCTCTCCTTCTTTAAAATTTCTGGTCCTTTTAAGTTAGAGGACTGTTTTTGAGTGTTTGTGTGTGTATCTTTTCTTTCTTCCTTTATTTAGATAAGATGTCTCAAAAGCAGGAAGGGAAGCCTCTGGGCTTCAAAAGGTGCGAGTAATGTGGAAAAAAGATGCCCCTTAGCGATTCACACACTTTATGTGTGTATTGCTTGGGGCCTCTTCAACTGCAAAAGTCGTACTCTATTTGCCATGGATTCAACCAGAAAGCACTAATGGAGTTCAAAAATAAACTCACCCTGAAAAGGTTAAAAACTCCTTTTTCCTGAGGTTGTATCCTCGGAGTCTACTTTGAAATCTGACAAGTCAGAAAAAACACAAAAGTGTGCTTCACTGGCACAGAAATCTACCTTGGAACCAAGGAAAAAGCACCTAAACTGTCAGCTGCAGTGGAACCCTTGGAGCAGACAACTGAAACTGGATCCAAGACTTTTTCGGAGCAATTGGAACCCTGTGCTCCAAAGTCTACCTTGCCTACTGAATTCAGGTATTGGAGCTGATCGCCTTCTTTAGAACATATCCCCTCTCAGCTCCCATCACCGTTATTGACAAGATCAAGCTCTACTACCCTTTTTACCTGGTCCACCTGGAGCCTGTCTGGGGAAGATCTGGATGAGGTGGTTCAGAGGCTGCTAAAGACACCAGCTGTGGCCAAATTATTATTGGATCCAAACCCAAAAGAATTGGATCAGACACAGTCTTCCCCCTCAGTGCCTGCTCCTCCTCCAATCTGACCCTTGGTTTCAGAGCTAGAAGATTCTAACATCTGGCTTGTGTCTGTATCAGGTCCGGGACCCAGAAGTTCCTCCGATCCAGTATCTGTCTCGAGCATTTCCATCCAGTTAGAGCAGGAAACCCCCGGGAGCCGACACTCTCTGGTCAGGTCCGCAGAATCAGTTCAGATCTCATTGGAGGCGACCCTGCCTCTGGGGGCCTCTGCACGAGTGAGTTTGGCTCCTACCTCTGCTTCAGAGCTTCTGTCTTCTGCTCCAGAGATTCCTTCAGCCCCGACAACCTTTTGTCAGATCTGGGATGTTATCCGGAGCAGGGGAGGACTGCCTTTGAAGTCATGAAGAGGGTTCTGACTGCTTACAAGTCTAAGACACAATCCCCATCAGATCTTCCTCCCAGTTCTGCAGAGGTGTCGTTGGCTTCTCAGATGCCCTCTCCACAGAACTGCAGAGTCACCAGATCTCAGATTGTCCAACAGGGAATGCCCCCTCTTCTGAAACCTCCCCAAAATATCCCACTGAGGAGGTCCCTCGGAAGAGGACCTGCAAGAGGAATTATCTTGACTCCCCAGAGGACTCTATCACATCTGATGCCAACCTCGATGAAGCAGAAGGGTCCCACCCAGTCACCTCCTGAAGATATCTCCTTTGGAGGCATCCTGGAAAATTTAAAGCAGAGAGGTGACTGACAGTCCACATCTCCTTTGGCCGAGGAGTTGGTTTACCTGAAGACCCTTGGGTCTCCCCCTTTGACCTCTTGGGTGACCCCTCCCTCCGATGAGCTTATTGAATTAATCTCTTGGAAGGCTTGGGAGACTCCGGATTCCATAGACCCTACTCCAAGGAAGCCAAATAAATACATTCTGTCCTCTTTGGACAACACATTCTTGATGAAATGTGTAGCAGTTGATGCCATGGTCGTGGCAGAGGAGCAATCTGAGACCAGTTCCTGTATACATCCTCCTAATAAGGATTCCAGGACCATGGATAGGTGTGGGAAGCCGTCTTTTCATCAGCAACCTTTGCCCTATGGTCACTGAACTACCATACCCACTTCACAAGATTACAAAGGAACCTTTTGAAGGAACTGCCAGACTCCCTCCAAGGAACTGTAGCAGACAGTGCAGCAGATAAAGTCAATGCTCAGCTCTTCACCCTCAGTTCAGTAGTGAACTCATCTGTTAGGCTCATATCATATGCAGCAGATGGAGTGAATAGGGTGGTGGGTTCATGCATCTCTCTCTGGAGACAGGCCTGGATGTGCCCTTGCAATTTCACAGAGCATTTCAAGTCATCCTTCAGTAATGCCCCTTTTAATGGCTCTTCTCTTTTTGGGCCTAAAGTTAAAGAGATGCTTACCAGGCATGAACAGGAAGGCAGGCTTTGTCTGCCATTGGAGTGCATTTTTCCACACCTACCAGACCCTTCCCCAAAGGTCAGAGAGGTAGTGGGAAAATGTGGTTCAGTAAGTTACAAAGATCTTTCCAGTACACACAAGGTGAAAGTTCCTTCAGAGGCAGAGGGTGGAAAAATAATGGACGATGCTGCCCTTCCAGCAGGGGAGGGCCCACAGAATCAGGGCTCCAGAGAATCTTTCTTAGGTAGACCCTTTCAGCGCTCCTGAAGGAGTGCTCAGTTGCTCACCTCTGGAGGCATTTGGGATTGATTGTCCCTGCACTGCAAAACCTGGCAAAAGATAAATGACAAATGGGTGCAGGACATAATATTCAGAGGATATGTCATTACCTTATCCTTCCCCACTCCCGTTAACAAGTCAGTTCCAGATGTTTCACCCAGTCAAAAGAAGCAAGCAACATTAGAAATCCAAAAGTTGCTAAGAAAAAGAGTCATCCAAGAAGTCCCCGCAGACCTGAGAGGATCCAGAACTTACTCAAGATTCCTTTTAGTTCAAAAGAAAACAGTGGATCTCAACAATTTGAACAAATTTGTGAAGAAGATCAAGTTCCATATGGTAACAGTGCAGTCGACACTTCCATTCCTGGAAAAAGACAGCTAGATGTGCTTTATAGATCTTCACAATGCATACTACCACATTCAAATGGAAAGGTGATCCAGAAGGTACTTGCACTTCCAGCTAGGAGCCAGTCATTTCCAGTTTCTAGCTCTGCCATTTTGCTCTCACTACAACCCCCAGAGTGTTCACCAAATGCATGGCAGTAGTGGCGGCTCACCTGAGACACCTAGGATTACTGTTGTTTCCATATCTGCATGACTGGCTCATAGCCACCCTGACCAGGCATCTTCTTTTACAAGCCAGGGACTATACTCTTCAACTCTGTTCCTCCCTAGGTATTACCATAAACTATGAAAATTCTGCTCTAGAGCCATGTCAAAACTTAGTCTTCATAGGAGCAGAAATAAACACAGCTACATTGATAGCAAGAATCCCACAAGACAGAGTAGATGATCTCCACCATTATGTAAGATTGTTAATCAGGAAGACATGAGCTCTGCAAAACTTGTTCTCCAGATACTGGGGAAAATGGCTTGGCTGACCGTACTCATTCCCTTAGTTTGTCTTCATATGAGAATACTTCAGTGGTTACTTTCTGCACAATGGTCAGTCGTAGAACTTCCAATGTCACACAAAATCACAGTAACCAACTCCTTCAAAAAGGATCTCCAATTGTGGATTCACTCTCCCTTAGTATCGCAAGGCCATCAGTTCATTCCCCCCCTCAACCCCAGGCCACGGTGACCATGGACGCTTTCCTGATAGGGTGGGGGGGGCAGTTCAAGGCTATGATGCCTTACCACTGGCCCAGTAATCAAGGAGCCTCAGTCCTCAGCACTGGCAACAGTTGGGGATGTACATTGGGAGGATGACAGGTACACATATAACATTTCCAGATGCAGCTATCTGCATCAAGTGCATTTTCCCTTAAGACCACACAGAGACCACAGTCTGTTTGACGATGGTTTCTCCCTCTTTCTCTATTTCCCCACTGACACAGCTATAGGGTTGAGATCTCAGCTGAGTGGCCAAGCCAAGACTTCCAGCACCCTGTCTGTCCAACCAGTGCTTTGTGTCCCTGCACAAGTAGCTGACACACAAACTCGCAGGCATGTGAACATGCATGCACACACACACACACACACACACACACACACACACACACACACACACACACACACACACACACACACTTTGAGGTTTGATTTATACACACAGAGACACATATACACACACACACACACACACACACACACACACACACACACACACACACACACACACACCTGGGAAAGGCTAGCACAGCTATGCCCCCTTTTGCCCAGACTATAAGGTAGTTATTACTGCCACCAGCCAACTCTTTATCAGCTATTTTAAGGCCCTTAATAAAGGGTGTCCAATCTTACTGTGTAATGTTACTATCAATACAAGTGGTGGTTTGACCAAGAACAAGGCTATTTAGGACTGACCTGTACAGTGTCACCATATAGATATACAAGTACCCTAAGAGCTTAAATATGTTTCACAAATATCAGCCACAACGATAGGTTTAAATATATTTAATAATAAAAGAGCAAGACAATACTCAATACTCAGTAAATTTACCAGTAACCTCAGAGTTCAAAATCACAGGAAATAGTTAAAACAACATCGCAGGACAGCCCCAAATAAATAAATAAAATATCTACACTATACTTTAATGTGAAGTTGTTCAATCTCGCCGTTTTGTTCTTACATGTGGGTTCGGAGCCTATCCATTGGCTCCGAGTCGGCCGCTTTCCAAGTTCAAGATCTTTGAGTAGCTCGAGGCACAGTCCCTATCCCATGATGCTCTCCTACCAACCCCAGATCTAGTTTGCCACTGCAATGGATCACACAATCTTTGGAGGAAGCTCGGGCCAGTAATCCTTTCTTTTCTTCTTAGAAGAAAATATATTTAGTTCGTTAGCTATCAGGGATACTGATATAAGGGAGACTATTAGTAGTATTTATATTGTGTTCAGTGAGTTAACTGCATATATTTTTGTCTTTCTGATTTGGAGTGGTTGCTCCTAGGCCCTTGGCTTTCTTTAGTTCCGTTTTTCTTGACAGGGCTCTGTCAAATATATTTCCCTATCCCCTTCTTGTTTTAACTTGTAGGTGTTAGTAGACATTTAAAACAATACAGGTAGTCAGTTTGAAGTTCAGGTATCTGAGCTTCTAAGAGTACCTAGCAAATTACTAACTTTTTTGATACTACTGACATTATTGTTTATCAGGGAGCTGATATTGGTGTTTTTCATTACTGATTTTTTTTATACTATTGACATTATTGTTTATCAGGGAGCTGATATTTTTGTTTTCTTGATCATGTCTGAGAAACAAAAATCAGGATTTAAGAGGTGTGACTGTGGACAGAAGATGTCCATCACCGCCAACCATGTTTCTTGTGTGTACTGCTTGGGTCCACTACATTTGCAAGAGGATTGCTCTATCTGCCATTCCTTCAGTGGCAGGGTTTTGTTAGAAAGGCAAAGGAAATTGGTGGATAGAGGGCTGTTGAAACCAGACTTTCAAGAAGTGCTAGACAAGGCTGACCAGACCTCCAAGTCCTCGAAGGGGTCGAAGTCTTCTAAGGTGTCATCGGAACACAGGTCTTCAGTTCTGAGCACCTCAGGGAAGATTCGGTCACCGGCTCTGCAGCCTTCGGAAACATTCACCGAACTCTTACCTCAGAGCCAAATCACAGTGTTGGAGCCAGTGTCGGCAGTGTTAAAGTCCCCGATCCTTAGGTTGGTGGCTTCTTCGGCTCCTTCAGCCCGTTCTTCCGGGACCCTGTTGGACATTGATGTGGACCGCGTGGTGCAGAGGCTTTTGGAGAACCCGGCCCTGGCCAAATTGCTTTCGGCTTCGTCCCAACTGACTTCAAAGCCTACGACCTCCCCTGCCACAATTTCTACTCTTCCTCCAAGGCCAGTCAAGCCTTTGGAGCCGGAAAGAGAAGATCTGATAGTGGTGGAACCCTCGGAGCTGAGACCTGTTCCAGTGCCCTCGGCTCCGTCGACCTTGACCTCTTCGGTTCTGATAGAAAAGTCTCGGAGCCAACACTCTCTTGCTGGTTCCAGGGGAGAGAGTTGAACCGACACTTCAGTTCCAACTCTCCCTCGTGGGGCTTCAGCACAGATGAGCTTGGCTCCGTCCTCTGGTTCGGAGCCCGTGATCTCGGCCGCTGGGAAGTTGCTGTCTTCTTCGGAACCGGTGGATTCCTTGGGCTAGGAAACCGGTGCCTTCAATGCCATGAGGAGGGTCATGTCTGCTTCAGTTTCAGGGGCTCAACCCTCCACCAAGAAACAAAAATCTTCCTTGGAGTCGAGGGAGCATAGTAAAAGGTCTCCTGCTCATTCTGTGAAACCAGATCCGGCCTCATAACCATCAATCAAAATTTCAGAAACATCGAATGTGACCCCTTCGGATGCGACTGTGGGGACAAATAAATCTCCTCAAACCTGATCCCCTCACTTTGCTCTGGAGCCTGTTTCCCCATGGCTCCATTCACCTTTCCTCCAAGAAACACCAAGGGAGATTTATCATCCCCCATCCACTTTTTCCTCAGTCAGATTCTCCCAGAGACCATCCAGAACAGATACGGATAGGATGATGAGGAAGTTTCTGGGCTCAGATTCAGCTGGGGTGTTATTTGCTCTTTCTCCCATCCAAGCCTCTGACCTACTTCTCATACACTTATTTCTCCTTCTCCAGTCTGTCCAACTGTTTTGGAGCCCTAGGATCTAAGAATTCTGAGAGTTGATGTGTTGAATCTGAAGACAACTAGGTCATTGTCTCTGACTGCATCCCTGACTTGTTTGGCGCTGATCCCCCTAGAGCAGGACAAGTCTCAAAGCCGAAGCTTTGGCACCAGATCCAGGGGGCCTGGAGCCAACTCCAAGGCTGTCAGAGTCATCCCTTCCACTTGGCTGTTCAGCGCTGGACAGCTCAGGTCCGACTCTTCCCTCATCAGCAGTGTCAGGGACTTTGGCTCCCATGCATCCACCCACTGCTTTATAGTTGTCAAACTCGCCTTCATTCTTGCTGGATGGGTTCGGAGCCGATCCTCGGCTCGGACTCGGCACTTGCTAAGCTCGAGAGCTAATTTTACCAGCTCGAGGCAACCCTATATCCCATGATGCAAGGCGTGACTACCCCAGATCTCGTTTGCCGCTTTGCGAAGAGGTCTCCTTTTACCAGCTCAGGTAAATATTTAGTATTTTGTACTAAAAGTCAGTCAGGAAAATTTTCCTTTTTCCTTATTTCTTTTCCTTAACGGTTAGTGTAATCTAATATCTATTTATTGCCCTATATTACCTTTCTATTTTATATTAGGGATACTTTTCCTCCCTTCAGGCCTTAAGCCTCCCTTCCATTATTTTTTCTGTCAGGCAGTCTGTGTGTCTTAGTCAGTTTTTCCTCCTTTTTATTAGTTAACTGTTTGACTGGTTTGTGTGTGTGTTGCATACTATGTCAAAAGAGGTAAAGGTCTCAGGCTTCAAGAAGTGTGACTCGTGCTGTCAGAAAATGTCTCTGACAGACGGTCACACTTCTTGTGTGTACTGCCTGGGGCCTCTACACATGCAGGACTCCTGTGCTATTTGTCACTCCTTTAGCCAGAGAGTCCTGCAGGAACGTAGGAACAAATTAATCCTACGTGGCTTGTTGAAGCCAGAGGGCTCCCCGCCCAAGTCTGGGTCGGGAAAGCTCTCTAAGCCACCTAAAGCCCAGGCTGTGGTTCCCAAGCCTTCGGCTGTGGCTCCGGCTCCTTCGGAGTCAAGATCGGCTCTGGCTGGAGCCGATCTTTCTATCCCTGAAGAGGTGCTGCTGGTGCCGGCGGGCTCCGATACTCTTGCACCGATGACTATGTCGGCTCCAGCTGGAGCTGACGTATCTTTGTCCAGGTCTGGTGCCGATAAGCTGTTGGCTCCAACTGGAATCGAAGGGTCTTCGGCTCCGATGGTTCCTTCCAAGAAGAGATTTCAGTCCCCTTCCCTGGAGTCAATTCACTTGGCTCCGGGATCTCCTCTACTTTCGGAGCAGAGCCTTCGGAGCCGATCTTCAAGGTCTTCCAGGCTGTCAGACCATGACTTGGAGAGGGTGGTAAGTAGACTGCTGAAATCACAGGCACTAGCCCAGATGCTCCATAGCCCGTCTCAGCAGACGACCACTATCCCTCACCCCCCCCTGAAATTCCTCCTCCGACTCTCCTTCAGAGATCGGAGCCGGAGCTTCTCGGAACATTGACCGTGGGTGTGCCGCAGCCGATACCTCCCCTGTCGGCTCTGTCGTCTTCGACTCCGATCTCCTCCATGAGACCTTCCTTGGAGGGATCCGGTCGTCGGGTCTCCCTTGTCGGCTCCGAGGGGGCGAGTGGCATCGGAGCCTTGTCTGACCCCGCTCTCCCTCTTGGAGCTTCGGCATTGGTGAGCTCAGCACCGACATCGGCCTCGGAGCCTTCTCTTTCGGCGGGATCGGGGATTCCTGTTTCTTCGGAGTGGGAGTCTTCTGGCCTCCCTGGGAGCGGAGCCTTTGAGGTGATGAGGAGTGTTCTAGCCCCAGAGCTGAGTCAATGGTCAATTCCATTAGCTCCTCCCGCTTCAGTGCCTGTCGATGTCTCTTCCCATTCTCTTGCTCCCGGACCTAGAGATCCATCGCCCCAGGTTTCCCCATTGGGAAGAACTTCCTCTTCCGAGGTTTCTCCTGATCCTTCAGGAGAACAGCCGCGTAAGAGGACGTGCAAGAGGAAGCACACTGACTCCCCCGAGTCTACGACATCAGATACGACTTAGATGAGTCGGAGGGTTCCCACGGTCGCCCTCTGAGGATGTTTCATTTTCAGACATCCTGGAAATCCTTAAGCAGAGGGGGAACTGGCCTTCCATTAACCCCTCCGAGGATGAGTCGGTATACCTGGAGGCTTTTGGATCTCAACCCTCCACCTCCTGGGTGTCTTCGCCTTTCGACCCGCTCATGAAAGTGGTGGTTCGAAAGGCGTGGGTGGCCCCGGATTCTGTGGAACCAGTTCCCAGGAGGCCATCTAAATTCATCACGGCCCCTTCAGACAAACAGTTTCTCACCAAGGGTGTCCCTGTTGATGCCATGGTGGTGGCGGCTGCCACCAAGAAGGAACTTGCCGATCCTTCTGTACCTGTCCATCCTCCTAACAAGGACTCTAGGACCATGGATAGGTATGTGGCGGATGTTTTCTTCAGCGACCTTCGCTATGTGCTTGCTGAACTATCTCTGTCACTTTACCCGGCTTCAGAGAGATATTCTCAAGGAACTAGGTGAGGTAGTTCAGGATCTGGGGCTCAAGAAAAGATTGCCTCACAGCTCGGAATCCTAAATTCTATAACTAACTCCTCCATGCGGCTCATTTCTTATGCAGCCGATGGGGTGAGTAGAGCCGCAGGCACAGGAGTGGCACTTAGGCGTCAGTCCTGAATGCGGCTTTGTAATTTCGCAGACCCCTTTAAGGCGTCCTTCACTAATACTCCCTTCGATGGTTCGGCATTGTTCGGACCTCAGGTGAAGGACACATTGACCAGATGTGAGCAAGACGGCAAGACTCTTTCTGCCGTTGGAGTCCATTTCTCCACCCCTTCAAGACCGTATCCTAAAGGTCAGAAGGGAGGGAAAATGTGGTTCCGTAAATTTCAGGGAGTCACGCCGGACGCATGTGGTCAGTTTACCCCCAGAGGCAGAGGGGGTAATAACAATAGACGCCGCCCTAGGGGCAGAGGGGGTCCGCAGAATCAGGGTAGCAGAGAGCCTCTCTTTGATAAACCCTTCCAGCATCCCTGAGGTGTTACCCGACTGCCCACCCTTGGAGGCAGTCGGGGGAAGATTGTCGCTGTACCCAACAGCCTGGCATTCCCTTTCTCAAGACAAATGGGTACAGTCGAGCATATCCGAGGGTTACAATATCCCTTTCGTGGAATATCCTATTCCTCATCAATCCCTCCCCGACATTTCACCCGGTCTCAGGGAGTTGGCAAAACTGGAGGTATCAAAGCTCCTAGCAAAAAGAGCCATCCAACTAGTGCCAGCAGACCAAGTAGGATCCGGAATCTACTCAAGATTCTTTTTGGTCCCCAAAAAGACGGGAGATTGGAGACCAATTTTAGACCTCAGCAAACTAAACAAGTTTGTCAAAAAGGCAAGGTTCCGGATGGTCACTCTTCAGTCCATTCTACCCTTTTTGGGCAAGGACAACTGGATGTGCTCAATAGACCTTCAGGATGCGTACTATCATATAAAGATTCACAGGTGCTCCAGAAGGTTTCTCCGCTTTCGGCTGGGGACCAGTCATTTTCAATTCAGAGCCCTGCCCTTTGGTCTCACTACAGCCCCCAGGGTGTTTACCAAATGTATGGCAGTGGTCACGGCTCACCTGAGACATCAAGGATTCCAGGTGTTTCCGTATCTAGACGACTGGCTCCTCTCTGCCACCACCAGGCATCAACTTCTCAAGGCCAGAGACTACACTCTTCACACCTGCAACCAATTGGGGATTTCTATAAACTTTGAAAAATCTTCACTGTCGCCTTGCCAATCTATTACCTTTATAGGCGTAGAGTTAGACACTGTCGGGATGTCAGCAAAACCCACAAACCAAAGAATTCTGGACATCCAAAAGTATGTTCGGATCATATTACTCAGCAAAAAGATCAGGGCCAGATTTGTCCTGAAGGTGCTAGGTCTGATTGCTGCGGCCATCATACTGCTTCCTTTAGCTCGCTTCCACATGCGTCTTCTGCAGTGGATGTTGTTCACCCAGTGGTCCTTCCAGCAGCTCCCCATGCGACACGAGATCTTCGTGACACAATCGTGCAAGAGTCACCTAACCTGGTGGATGTCCTCTCTGCAACTCCATCAGGGCCGACTGTTTGTTCCCCCAGTCCCGGTTGCCAGAGTCACTTCGGATGCCTCTCTGATCAGGTGGGGGGGGGGCATTATCAGGGCAGGATGGTCCATGGGACTTGGCAACCCATAGAATACCATCTGCACATAAATGTCCTAGAGATGAGAGCAGTGCTTTTAACATTGCAAGCCCTCAGCGACTTTCTTCCTCTAGGCACTATTGCAGTTCAGACGGACAACATGTCTGTAGTCTGGTATATCAACAAACAGGGCGGGACCAGGTCCTATCCACTGTGTCGAGAAGCTCTCAGACTTTGGCAATGGGCGATCTCCTCTCATCGGTTTCTGATAGCAACGCATATCCCCGGGAAATCCAACCTCTTAGCAGACAGGCTGAGCAGAGCTATTCTCATGCCACATGAGTGGTCTCTCAAACAATCAGTAGTGGACGAGATTTTTCAGAAGTGGGGCGTCCCTTGCTGCGACCTTTTTGCTACACCCCAAAACAGCAAATGCCCAGACTTCTTCTCCCTCTTTCCACTACCAGGCCATCCCCCCAGAGACACTCTAACCCAGGATTGGCCCCGGGGACTTCTTTATGCATTTCCTCCATTCCCGCTGATACCTCAAGTGATTCAGAAAGCTACCGTATTGAGAGCCAAGTTGATTCTCATTGCCCCTTACTGGCCTCGACAAATTTGGTTTCCGTCCCTGCATCATCATCTCTTGGTTCAGCCTTGGCATCTGGATCCAGTGCCAGATCTTCTGACCCACCATTCGGGTCATCTGCACCAGGCCATTCATTCTCTCAACCTCACTGCTTGGTTGCTCCACTTCCTTCCTTAGCCAGGCTCCCTATGATTTCTAATCCCATGCGGGATATCATAGTGGCTTCTCTAAAGTCCTCTACCAGAAGGATTTATGCTAGTAAATGGCAGCATTTTTCCTTCTGGGCAAAGTCCATGGACATAGATCCCTTTACTGCTCCAGTGCAGTCAGTCTTGGACTTCCTAGCTGAGATTTTTCAATCGGGTTCTTCTTCTTCTACAGTTAAGGTCCAGTTGGCAGCAATCTCAAATTTTCATGTTGGCTTAGCGGATCAAAACATAATGTCTCACAAGCTTTGCAAAGCTTTTCTTAGAGGGATCTTTCTCCTGAAACCTCCAATCAAAGATCCCCCTCCGCAATGGGACCTGAATTTAATGCTGGCATCCTTGATTCTACCCCCCTTTGAACCGGCTGCTACATGCTCATTAAAATTTCTTTCCTGGAAGACAATTTTTCTGGTTGCTCTTACTTCAGCCAGGAGGGTGTCTGAACTTCATGCTCTCTGTGTACGTCCCCCATACTTGGTTTTCCACAAAGATAGAGTGTCCTTAAGAACTAATCCATCTTTTTTGCCCAAGGTTGCTTCCCAGACGAATATTAATCAATCTATTGATTTGCCAGTTTTTTTCCCTAATTATTCTGACAAAGCTGAGCAGAAACTTCACTGTTTGGATGTCCATCGCCAACTTAGATATTACTTGGACAGAACTAAACAATTCATAAAATCTGATCAACTATTTCTTTCTTATGCAGAAAACAGGAAGGGTCTGCCGGTCTCCAAGGTGACCTTATCCAGATGGCTGTCTTCTACCATTTCTCATGTTTATCTCCTTAGGGGCAAGCAACTGCCCTTGAAACCAAAAGCACATTCTACCAGACGCCTATCCACTTCTGCAGCTTTTCAGGATAGGCTACCTATTGACACCATTTGTGCGGCAGCCACTTGGGCCACTCCTCACACCTTTATCTCTCATTACAAATTGGACTTGGCCTCCAGAGACAGGGCTAGGTTTGGTTCCACAGTTCTCAAGAGTCTGTTCCATTGAGCCACCCAGGATAAAGGTGCTAGGGATGCGGTCCCATCCAGCAAGAATGAAGGCGAGTTTGACAACTTAACATTAAGAAGTTATGTACCTTCCATAACGTTCCATGTTAGTTGTCTTCTCTCGCCTTCTTTCTTGCGTCCCTCCCTCCTTCCCCCTAGCCTGGACAGACCTTGAAATTGTACTCTTCTCTGGGTACGATCCCTTCCTTCTATGGGGCCCAGTAGGAAGTGTCACTAGTATCTAGTGGTTATTTTCTTGGTTTCCTTCTATATTTAGTTCCTCTTCTTCCTTTCTGGGAAGAAGGGTACTGGCAGGGTTTTTTCTATAGCTACCAAACGAGATCTGGGGTAGTCACGCCTTGCATCATGGGATATAGGGTTGCCTCGAGCTGGTAAAATTAGCTCTCGAGCTTAGCAAGTGCTGAGTCGGAGCCGAGGATCAGCTCCGAACCCATCCAGCAAGAAAGAAGGCAAGAGAAGACAACTAACATGGAACGTTATGGTAAGTACATAACTTCTTATTCTTAGCCTTCTGCCTTCAAGATGGTATAGAGGGGTTTCTCTCATCTGAGAGGCCAATCTACTCTTACTTCTTCAGATCCTACCCCTAGGCCACCTTCGGGTTCAAGATCAGAGCTGCATCAATCTATCCCACAGGGACAACCGGTCTGTTCAAGCATCGAGGCAGCTCCTTTTCATGAGCTTCCTCTGTCTTTCAACACTTCACCAGATTATCCCACTGAGGAGGCCCCTGGAAAAATTGTGCAAAAGGAGGCATAGAGAGTCCTCTCTGGATTCTCTTATCAACTTTACTGACTTTGATGAAGGGGAGGGGTCCCCAAGGTTTTCACCAGAAGATGTCTCCTTTAGTGACATTCTACCGATCCTTAGCCAGAAGGGTGGATGATCTTCCGATCCCCCTGCTCTAAGGAGGAGTCTGTCTTTCTGGAAGCCTTTGGGTCCAGACCATATACATCCTGGGTTACCCCCTGATTAAAGACTATATAGATATTGTCTCTCATCAGGCATAGAAGGAACTGGATACCCTACAGCCCATTCCTTATTATCCTGATAAATGTCTCTGCCCTCCAAAAGTCAAGCCTTACTGGAATAAGGGAGTGCTGGTAGATACCATATAAAAAAGAGCTAGCTGAGCAAAGCTATTCTGTACATTCCCCTGGTAGTGAATCCAGGGCATCAGACAGAGTTGGGAAATGCATTTACGCTGAGTGAACTTATGCCCTACGGTCGCTGAATTATTTGGAACACTTCACTGGACTGCACAGAGACATGGATAAAGAACTTTCCATATCTCTTCCGAGTCCATGTCTCTTGAGGAACATGAACAGTTATCTTCACAATCTCTAATTTGTCCATGAAGTTGATCTTCCATGCAACTGAAGGTACGTCATGGGCAGTGCGTTCAGGCATATTCATTAGGAGACATGCCTGGATGCTCTTATGCGATTTTATGAAGCCCTTCAAGTCTTCACTCATCAATACTTCCTTTGATGGATCTTCCTTGTTTGGTCCATCTGTTAAAAAGATGCTCTATCACAGTGAACCGAATGAGAAGACCTTGTCTGGTGCATGAATACATTTTTCTCCTCTGCAGAGATTCTTTTCCAAGAATCAGTACAGATGTGGTTCCGTAAGTTACAAGGTCCTTTCCAAAACTCATGAGGGAAAACTTCCCCCAAAGGCAATGGGGGGGAGTTTCAGTGGAAGAAGCTGCCAACAGAGCAGACCTGCCAAGTCAATGGTTCTGAGATTCCTTTTCAGATAAACCCATCCAGCACTCCTGAAGGGTTGCCCAGCTGCTCTTTTTTTTGAGGCAGTTGGGAGACACTTGCCTCTGCACCAAGAAGTCTGGGCATCAATCACAAAAGCCACTTGGGTGCAAAAGATTGTATCCTAAGGCTATTTCATTCCCTTTTTGCAAATCCCGGCAAACAAAAAGAAAATACTCCACAACATTCCACCCAGTCAGTGGGAGTTAGCAGCCTGAGAAATTCAAAAGCTGCTAGACATAAGAGTCATCCAAGAGGTCCCACCAGACCAGAGAGTACTCAGAACTTACTCAAGGTTCTTTTTAGTACCAAAAAAGACAAGGGACCTGAGACCAGTTCTGGATCTCAGCAAATTCAGTGAGTTTGTAAAGAACTCCAAGTTCCTGATGGTCACGATTCAGTCCATTCTACCATTCCTGTGAAAGAACAAGTGAATGTGGTCTGTTGATCTTCATGATGCATAGTATCACATCAAAATGAACAGATGCTCCCGAAGATATCTGCAGTTCTGACTGGGAGCCAGTCACCATCAGTTCAGAGCCCTGCTCTTTGCTCTCACAACAGCCCCCAGGGTGTTCAACAAGTGTATAGCAGTGGTAGCAACTCCCCTGAAATTGCTCAGACTCAGAGTGTTTCCATATCTAAACTGGCTCCTCACAGCCTCAACCTTGCATATCATTGAAAAGGCCAGGGACTACCTGCTTCAACATTGTCACTCTTTATGCATCACAATCAACTATGCCAGTTCTCATTTACTACCTGTTGAAGTCTTGGAGTTTATAGGCACCCGACTAGAGCAGAGTTCAGTCTGTAAGATGTCAAGTGACAAATTCTTTCTTATCCCTCTCCCCTAGTACGACTGGTCCTTCAAGCTTTAGGGTCTGTGGCAGCTGCTGTAACCTTGATCCCTATGGCTTGAGTGTATATGCAAGTCCTTCAATGGACTCTAGCTGTTCAGTGGTCGATTCTTCAAAATCAACTATCCTCTCCAATAAAGATCTCTCAGTTTGCAGAATTTACCTGCTTTGGTGGATTCAGTCCATTGAAGTTTGTCAGGGAAGTCCCTTTGTGTTTTCACCCCCAGTAGCCACAGTGAATACAGACACCTTCCAGTTGGGGTGGGGGACATTTCTTGGGATGGACAGCCCAGGGAACATGGTCCCTAGAAGAGACCAATCTGCACATCTGTCTCCTGGAGATGAGGGCAGTGTTCTTAGCACTGCAGGCCTTTTTAGGATTCCCTTCCTATGCGGATGTTTGCTATCCAAACAGGCAACATGTCCACGTTTTGGTACATCGACAAACAAGGGGGAACCCAATCCTATGCCCTTTATCGAGCAGTAATAAGAATGTGGCAGTAGGCCAACTCCTCCAACTGCTTTCTTATGGCAGTGCACATCCCAGGGAAATCTAACATGCTAGTGGACAAACTTGGTGATTCTTTTCTACTGCCTCACAGGTGTTCTCTCAATCCTTTAGTAGCAGAGAGAATTCTCTACTGATGGGGTCAACCATACTGCTACCTGTTTGCCTCACCCCACAACAACAAGTGCAGTAAGTTCTCTGCCCTGATCCCCCTTGTGGGAAATCACAGAGAGATGCTCTGATCCATTCTTGGCCTTCTGGTCTCCTTTAAGCTTATCCCCCCATATCTCTAATCCCAAAATTTCTTCAGAAAGCACTTCAGTTTAAGAGCAAGGTTATCCTCATTGCCCCTTTTTGCCCTCATCAAGTCTAGTTCCCCTTCCTTTAGTCTCATCTTCTATGCCCACTTCGGACACTGGACCCCAGTCCTGGTTTTATCTCTCATCCCTCGGGGATGGCACATCCGGACATTGTAGGCCTCAAATTAACTACATGGTTGCTCTAATTCCTTTGGTAGTTAGACAGCAAAGGTTTTCCTCCCTAATTCACCAGATATTACTGTCATCCCAAAATGTCTGCACCAGGAAGATTCACAAGACTAAATAGGAAAGGTTCTCCTGTGTGGCCCACCAAAGAAATTTGGATCACTTTAATGTTCCTTTGACATCTGTCTTCGATTTCCAAGCTTTTATTTTTCAGGAGTGAGCTAGTTTTTCTATCAAAGTCCAGTTAACAGCCATCTCAAATTATCATACTGGGGACAAAACTTCTCTGCCTTCATCTAAGTTATGTAAAGATTCCTTAAAGGTACTTTTTGCTTAGGCCTTCAGTTAAAAACCCTACTCCACTCTGGGATGTAATGCTTTTATTGCAAAATTTAACTCAGAGCCCCTTTGAGCCATCAGCCAAGTCCGACCTCAGGTGTCTTTCTTAGAAAATGGCCTTGTTATTGGTTATTACTTCAGCAACGTGAGTGAACTCCAAACACTCTCTTCAAAATTCCCTTATTTAATTTTCCATAAAGATAGGTCATCTTACAAACTAATCCTTTTTTTCTGCCCAAAGTAGCTTCAGAGGCAAACATCAACTTACCTGTTTTCTTCCCAACATATCCAAAAAGGGAGAATACACGCTTTATCTCTTAGATATACATAGACAGCTACATTTTTGTCTCTATAGAACAAAAGACCTCAGAAAAACAGATCAGTTGTTTGTTTAGTTTCCCTCCAACGAATTGGGAAAACCAGTTTCCAAAGTTGCATTAGCAAAATGGTTAACAGATTGCATACCATTTGTCTACAGTCAAAGAGGTATTTCTGTGCCCAGACCTCCTAAGGCTCATTCCTCTAGATCGGTGTTTCTGAAACAGGGGTCTGTGACCTCACCTAGATTTCAGGCATCGTCAGCAACCTTGTAAAAAAAAAAAAAGAAAAGTTGCTCCTCTCATAGTCAATTTATTAAAAAAAAAAGATGAAGCAGAGAAAAAAGAGACTTCCCTGTGTGCAGCTGAGCTGCTTAATTAATTTCCACATTCGTGGCTAAGCAGCTGCTTCCCCTGAATGTTTAGAGACAGAAAGAAGGAACACCTTCCACATTTGCGGATGGCGATGAACAGCTGCTCACTTGCCCTTTGTTTTCTGCTGGGCAGTTAGAACTTGGAGGGAAATTTAAACATCTGATGTTAAGTTGTCTATCTCGCCTTCATTCTTGCTGTTTGGGATTGAAGCCAATCCTCAGCTCTGACTCGGCCATCTTCAGTAGCTTGAGAGCTGTTTACTGGCTCGAGGCTACCCCTTATCCCATGATGCCAAGCGATAGCTACCCAGATCTCGTTTGCCGCTTCAGCTGCGAGGTGTGTCGTTTTCTGACTCAGGCTTGTATTTTCAAATTTTTTTGTGTAGAAATACATTCTTATACTCCATAAAACTATTAGATAAATTACCTTTCTTAGCTTTATTCACCAGTGTTTGTTGTTGAGTACCTTGTTCTTTTATAGTCCCTTTTTAGTAGAACTCGTTTAAGTTAGAGAGTTCTCCCCTCCCCCACTCCCTTCACAAGGACAGCCCTTTAACTTAGAGGCTCTCCTTTCCTTCTGTTTTTTGCTATCATTCATATTAAAAAAAAAAAAAAAAAAAAGGGAGATTGTTTTTTTATATATATATATATATATATATATATATATATATATATATATATATATATATATACATAGTCTGTTGTACTTTGACTAGAGCAGAATTTTTTTCTATCTGTGTTTCTCTTCTGGTGCTTGTTTTATTTTGTTAATTATGTCTAAAGAAGCTAAAGTTTCTGGATTTAAAAAGTGTGACTCATGCTGTCAGAAAATGTCTCTAACAGACGGATACACTAGTTGCGTTTATTGTTTGGGTGCTATTCACCTGCAGGACTCTTGTTCTATCTGCCATGCCTTTAGTCCAAGAGTCCTGCAGGAACGGAAGAACAAATTGATCCTTAGGGGTCTGTTAAAACCTCAGGATTCACTGGCAAAGAGTTCACAGCCAGTGAAATCCCCAAAATCCTCTAAACCGTCGGCTCCACCTTCGGAGCCGACCACGGTACAGGATTTACCGAGTATGTCGGTTCCGGCTGGCACCGACAGGACAACCCCTCTGTCAGCTCCATCGGATGTTTCAGAGCCATCTTGGAGCCATAAAAGGCTGAAGTTCCCTTCATTAGAGTCAGTTCATTCGGCTCCTGGCTCTCCATTATTGCAAAGTGAACGTAGCCACAGTTCTTCACACTCCTCTCAATCCTCTAGGCTGTCGGATCATGATGTGGAGAGAGTAGTAGGTAGGTTGCTAAAATCACATGCACTAGCTAAAATATTATCTAGCCCTCCTCAACAGGTATCGGCTCCATTCACCTCCCTTTCTTTTCCTCCTCCGACTCCATTGAGCTTGGAGCCGGAGTTCGTTGGGGTTCGAGTAGTGGAACCATCGGCTCCAATAACCATATCTCCTTCAGTTCCGACGTCGGCTCCGATTACCTCAATAGTACCTTCATTTGAGGGATCTGGATGCCGGGGCTCCCTCGTCGGCTCCAAGGGGGCGAGTGGCATCAGAACCTTGTCCGACCCCGTTCTCCCTCTCGAGCATCGGCGCAGGTGAGCTCTGCTCCAACGTCGGCCTTAGAGCCATCCCTCTTGGCGCAGAGAAAGATTCCTATTTCTTCAGAACCGGAGCTATCTCTGCCTCGAGGCAGGGATGCCTTTGAGGTCATGTGGAGTGTGCTGTCCCCCGAGTCAGCTCCACTACCAGCCCCACCGGCTCCATTCCCCGTAGTGTCTGTGCCAACCTCTGCTCATCCTCCAGACCCCAAGCGTAGGAAACCGATGCTCCAGGACACCCCATTGGGTGTTTCCTCTTCTTCCACAGCCACCCCTGATCACTCAGAGGAGCCCCCTTGGAAGAAGAAGTGCAAGGGGAAGCACATTGACTCCCCTGAGTCTGTCACTTCTGATACAGACTTAGATGAATTGGAAGGATCCCTGAGATCCCCTCTGAAGATTTCCTTCTCGGACATCCTGGAAATGATTAGTCAGAGGGGGAAATGGAATCACCTAGCCCCTACTGAGGATAAGTCTGTATTCCTGGATTCTTTCAGTTCCCGACCTTCCACCTCCTGGGTTTCTCTGCCTTTCGACCTACTTATGTCTGTAGTGGCTCGAAAGGCTTGGTCAGCTCCGGACACAGTGGAACCAACTCCGAGGAGACCTGGTAAATTTATTACAGCTCCCCAGGATAAGCAATTCCTTTCTAAAGGTGTGCCCGTTGATGCCATGGTGGTAGCAGCAGCCACCAAAAAAGAGTTAGCAGAGACCTCTTCATCTGTTCATCCCCCTAACAAGGAGTCTAGGACAATGGACAGGTACAGAAAGCGAATGTTTGCTTCAGCGACCTTCTCCATGAGGTCACTGAACTATCTATGTAATTTTACTCGACTTCAAAGGGATCTCCTTAAAGAGCTTGGAGATACCCTTCAAGATCCTACAGCTGAGGGAACACAAGCCAAAGTAGCTTCCCAGCTAACGACGCTTAATTCTGTAGTTAACTCCTCCATGAGGCTCATTTCCTATGCAGCCGATGGAGTAAGTAGAGCTGCGGGCATGGTTGTAGCCCTTAGGAGGCATGCGTGGATGTGGCTGTGTCATTTTGTGGAACCCTTTTGAGCGTCCTTCACCAGTACCCCCTTTGATGACTCCTTTCTCTTTGGGCCACAGGTGAAAGACACATTGACTAGGTGTGAGCAAGAAGGCAAGACTCTCTCTACCATGGGAGTCCATTTTTCCACTCCCTCTAGACCTTACCCCAAGGGTCAGAAGAGTGGGAAGATGTGATTCCGTAAATCTCAGGGAGCCTCACCTGACACACGTAGTGATTTTTCCTCCAGAGGCAGAGGGGGAAACAATAATAATAGACTCCACCCTCATGGCAGAGGGGGTCCGCAGAACCAGAGCAACAGAGAATCTTTCTCTGATAAGCCGTTCCAGCATCCCTGAAGGGTTGCCCGGCTGCTCACCTCTGGAGACAGTCGGGGAAGACTTTCACTGTACCCAAAAGCCTGGCAAAATTTAACAAGAGACAGATGTGTACAGTCCATTATATCCGTACAAAGAACAAAGTTTCGGATGGTCACACTACAGTCCATTCTACCCTTCCTGGGTCAGGACAATTGGATCTGCTCGATAGATCTTTAGGACGTGTACTACCATATCAAGATGGACAGACGCTCCAGGAGATTTCTTCACTTTCGGGTGGGAGACAGCCCCCCAGGGTGTTCACCAAATGTATGGCAGTGGTCACGGCTCACCTGAGATGTCAAGGATTCCAGGTGTTTCCATATCTAGACAACTGGCTCCTCACTGCTACCACCAGGCATCAACTCCTACAAGTGCGGGATTATACAATCACATCCTGCACCCAGCTAGGTATTACAATAAATTTCAAAAAATCTGCCTTGTTGCCCTGACAATCTATCACTTACAAAGGAGCAGACTTAAACACAAGGGATATGTTCACAAGATTGCCACTAGAAAGAGTGTCCTCAATTCGTCAACAAGTGCAAATCCTAATGCAGAGCAAAAGGATCCAAGTCAGGTATGTCCTTCAAACTCTGGGCTACATGGCAGCTGCTATTCTTCTACTCCCACTAGCGCGCTTCCACATGAGAATTCTTCAGTGGCTTCTTTTCACGCAGTGGTCTTTCCAAGAGCTACCCATGTCTCACATGATCCTGATCATGGAGGCATGCAAAAGACACCTTTCTTGGTGGATGGTCTCCCCACTAGTTACTCAGGGAAGACCTTTCATACAACCCCCTCTGGTAGCCACAGTGACGACAGATGCCTCCCTGAAAGGGTGGGGGGGACATTATCTTGGCAGGACAGTCGAAGGCACTTGGCAACCTCACGAGTACCATCTGCACATAAATGTCCTAGAAATGAGAGCCATGCTCCTAGCATTGCAAGCTCTTCAAGAATCTCTTCCTTCCGGGACCATTGCAGTTCAAACAGACAACATGTCAGTGGTGTGGTACATCAACAAGCAGGACGGAACCAGATCCTACCCCCTGTGTCGAAAAGCACTCAGACTTTGGCAGTGGGCGATTTCCTCCCAACGTTTTCTGATTGCAACGCACATCCCTGGGAGATCCAATGTCATAGCGGACAGGCTCAGCAGAGCTATCCTCATGCCTCACGAATGGACTCTGAATCAGGAAGTTGCAGATCTTATTTTCTGCAAATGGGGACAGCCTTGCTGTGATCTTTTTGCCACCCCCTTCAACAGAAATGCAGCAACTACTTCTCCCTTCTTCCGCTTCCAGGTCACATACCCAGAGACGCTCTAGTCCACGATTGGCCTCAGGGACTTCTTTATGCTTTTCCTCTGTTTCCCCTGATACCGAAACTCATACAGAAAGCAAAATCGTTGGATTGCAAAATGATCCTCATTGCCCCCTACTGGCCTCGACAGATGTGGTTCCTGTTCCTGCACCATTACCTTCTCGATCAGCCCTGGATTCTGGACCCAATTCCAGATCTCCTGATTCATCAATCAGGTGGGTTGCATCAGTCCTTCCAAACTCTCCAGCTCACAGCTTGGTTGCTCCACTTCCAACCTTAGCCAGGCTTCCCAGCATTTCCCCAGCAGTCTTTGAGAGTATCATCTCCTCTCATAAGTCTACAACAAGAAAATGGAAATGTTTTTCTTGTTGGGCAGAGTCTAGGAATGTGGATCCCTTCTCAGCCCCAGTCCACAAAATTCTGGAATTCCTAGCACAACTGTTTCACTCCGGGGCCGCTTCCGCTACGATTAGGGTACAATTAGCGGCCATTTCTAATTTTCATATTGGTTTGTCAAATTATAACATTATGTCTCATAAGCTCTGTAAAGCTTTTTGAGAGGAACATCTCTTCTTAGACCTCCAGTGAGAGATCCCCCTCCTCCTTGAGACCTTAATTTAGTCCTAACTTCCTTAATTATGCCTCATTTTGAACCAGCAGCATCCTGCTCCATCAAGTTTCTATCTTGGAAGACACTCTTTCTGGTAGGTATCACTTCAGCTAGGCATGTCTCAGAACTTCAAGCACTATGTGTTCGTCCTCCCTACCTGGTGTTTCACAAGGACACAGTTGCTCTGAGGACTAATCCTTCATTTCTTCCTAAAGTCTGCTCAGAAAATAATTTAAACCAATCTATAGATCTCCCTGTGTTCTTCCCAAATCATAGCAACAAGGCAGAGTACAAACTTCACCAACTGGACGTTCATAGACAATTGCGTTTTTACCTACACAGAACTAAAGAAATAAGAAAGTCAGACCAATTATTCCTTTCTTGTACCTTAAACAAAAAAGGTCTCTCAGTTTCCAAGGTGACCTTATTCAGATGGTTGTCCCACACTATTACTTTTATTTACTAGTTAAGGAACAAAGAGTCACCAATTAAACTGAAAGGTCATTCTACTAGGGCATTAGCCACCTCCATAGCCTTTCAGTCTAGATTGCCCATGGATTCCATCTGTGGAGCTGCCATGTGGACAAACCCTCATACCTTTATTTCTCATTACAAGGTGGATATGGTCTCCCAGAGCAGAGCTGACTTTGGTTCCACTGTTCTGAAGAGTCTGTTCCACTGAGCCACCCAGGGTGTTAGGTGCTAGGGACGCTGTCCCAAACAGCAAGAATGAAGGCGAGGTAGACATCTTAACATTAAGAAGTTATGTACCTACCATAACGTTCAATGTTAGTTGTCTTCATCTCCCCTTCTTTCTTGCATCCCTCCCTCCGTCCTCTGACCTAGTGGATCGAGAGGAGTTCCTTTTTTCACTGGCTAAGTATTCTTTTATTGTTATTTTAGATATTAGAATGCATGGAACAACCAGTTTTTTGATAACTGGTTTCTCTCTTATTATGTCTGGATTAGCTATTTCAAACAAGATCTGGGTAGCTATCGCTAGGCATCATGGGATAAGGGGTAGCCTCGAGCCAGGAAACAGCTCTCGAGCTATTAAAGATGGCTGAGTCAGAGCCGAGGATTGGCTCCGATCCCAAACAGCAAGAAATAAGGCGAGATGAAGACAACTAACATGGAACATTATGGTAGGTACATAACTTCTTATTCTGTTCTCTCCAAGTAAGGTTTGGGATTGTTGGTCGCTGCTGACAGAAATTACTACAGAGCTGATCTGGACGATCTTATTGAAAAACCTTGGACTGAAGGTATTTTTTTTCTTTAATAAAGGCTTAAAAATGAAGTGAACTGTATGGATTTTCTCAGAATGTCCAGATGTTTGCCTCATTTGGTCTGTTTCTCATAAAATGGTGTTTTCTGCCAAATCCCTGGTAAATCATTTCGGACTGAAGTCAGAAAATAATGGCAGACATTTGTACTTTAGACTTCATATCTTTCAGAAAACTTGTACTAATGCTAAACTTGTTCTATCAACTTTCTAAGTTTGAAATAGCAATATTTAAAATATGTCCTTAATTTTGGCCCTCTGTCTCCCACTCCATTATGACATGGCATGCTTTGTCCAGATTTCTTGTGCTGAAGAGGTTGAGAGGTGTGTGTGTGTGTGTGTGTGTGTGTGTGTGCATGTAAAAGAGAGGGAGGGAGGCAGGTAGGTGTGTGTAAAGAGGGAGGGAGGTAGGTAGGGGTGGTTAGAGTGGTGTGTGTGTGTGTGTGTGTGTGTGTGTGTGTGTGTGTGTGTGTGTGTGTGTGTGTGTGTGTGTGTGTATGTGTGTAAAGAGTGAGAGAGGCATGTAGGGGTGGTGTGTGTAGAAGGGAGGGAGGCAGGTGAGGTTGTGGTAGGGGTGTATGTGTGTGTGTGTGTGTGTGTGTGTGTGTGTGTGTGTGTGTGTGTGTGTGTGTGTGTGTAAAGAGGGGGGCAGGTAGGTGTGTGTGTGTGTGTGTGTGTGTGTGTGTGTGTGTGTGTGTGTGTGTGTGTGTGTGTGTAAAGAGGGAGGCAGGTAGGTGTGTGAGTGTACAAAAAGAAAATAAAGAGTGCACCATCAGCTGAAATACGAACTTGTCAGCAAATAACTCCAATTAGCAGTCTATTGAGAAAGGTTTCGTTTATTCCAAATAAACAGGAGCTGCAGCAAGTCATAAAAGTTAAGCTGCGTTGACACCCAACGCTTCTTCAGACATAGAAACTAAATAAATCTAACTTCTTTTAAACACATGCTCACATGATGTGTGTGTGTGTGTGTGTGTAAAGAGGAAGGGAGGCACGTAGAGGTGTGTGTGTGTGTGTGTGTGTGTGTGTGTGTGTGTGTGTGTGCGCGCGTGTGCATACGTGCGTGTGTGTGCATGTAAAGACAGAGGGAGGCAGGTAGGTGTGTGTGTGTTTGTGTGTGTGTGTGTGTGTGTGTGTGTGTGTGTGTGTGTGTGTGTGTGTGTGTGTGTGTGTGTGTGTAAAGAGAGAGGGAGGCAGGTAGTGTGTGTGTGTGTGTGTAAAGAGGGAGGCAGGTAGGTGTGTGTGTGTGTGTGTGTGTGTGTGTGTGTGTGTGTGTGTGTGTGTGTGTGTGTGTGTGTGTGTGTGTGTAAAGAGGGATGGAGGCAGGTGTGTGTGTGTGTGTGTGTGTGTGTGTGTGTGTGTGTGTGTGTGTGTGTGTGTGTGTGTGTGTGTGTGTGTGTGTGTGTGTGTGTGTGTGTGAAAGACAGAGGGAGGCAGGTAGGTGTGTGTGTGTGTGTGTGTGTGTGTGTGTGTGTGTGTGTGTGTGTGTGTGTGTGTGTGTGTGTGTGTAAAGAGAGGCAGGTAGGTGTGTGTGTGTGTGTGTGTGTGTGTGTGTGTGTGTGTGTGTGTGTGTGTGTGTGTGTGTGTGTGTGTGTGTGTGTGTGTGTGTGTGTGTAAACAGGTGTGTGTGTGTGTGTGTGTGTGTGTGTGTGTGTGTGTGTGTGTGTGTGTGTGTGTGTGTGTGTGTGTAAAGAGGGAGGGAGGCAGGTGTGTGTGTGTGTGTGTGTGTGTGTGTGTGTGTGTGTGTGTGTGTGTGTGTGTGTGTGTGTGTGTGTGTGTGTGTGTGTGTGTGTGTGTGTGTAAAGAGAGGGAGGCAGGTAGGGGTGTGTCTAAGAGGAAAAGAGGTGTGTTTAAGGGGTAGGTAGCATATCATTCAGCTGTCCAAGTTTTTGTAGAATGTTCAGATTTTTTGCCTCATAATTTTAGTCTGGTTCTCATAGAATTGTGTTTTTCTGGCAAATCCCTGGCAAATCATGTAGGACTGAAGTCAGATAATAATGGCAGACATTTTAACTTTAGACTTTATATCCTTCAGAAAATTCGTACTAATGCAAAACAGCTTTCTTTGAAAGGTACATTGTGTGTGTAAGAGGGAAGAAAGTAGCTGTGCGTGTGTAAGAGGGAGGGAGATGGGGGTGTGTGTATGTAAGGCATAAGTAGCATACCCCTCAACTGTCTAAGTTTTTGCAGAATGCCCCAATTTTTGCCCCATATGTTTGTCTGTTCTGTGCAACTGTTTTGTTTAGCTAGTTAACAAATGGTATCACTACTGTGGTATAGAATTTTAAATCAGTGTTAGTAGCACAACAGGTAACATGCTTGCATTTTAATGCAGAAGGCTGTGGGTTCTACTCACACAGCATGTAGATGGATTACTGATACGGTGTTGTATTTTCAAGGGATGGGGTGATGAAGTCATGAATACGTTCTCCTTTGGATGAGAGCATAGTAACTATGAATCTGTTTTTAGTTTACCATTTTTTATGTAAGATAAGTAGGCAATTTATTCCTCAAGGGCAGCAGGCACTGAACTGGCATGTAGATGAAACATTGAAATATAAAGTTGTTTGTTAGCAGCAACCTTTTCATTGGTTACAGATCTCTTTAAGATGGAATTAGATGACTTTTACTTCTGCAGAGATTGTGCATATTGACTGATACTGGTAGATTGTAATGAGTGGCCTTTTATGGTTGAAATTATCTAAATTGGGCAGTTTTGTCTTTATTGGTTCATATGTTTTGTTTCATTGCTTACTGGAAAAATGTGCAAAACTATACATTTAAAACACCCTCTACCAAGAGGGGTGTAATTTAATTATTGTATCTTAAAATTTAATTTACAATCAGGAAGGTGAATCAAATAACTTTTGCATGGTCTTAAAAATGTTTGCAAGGGGCTTATGCTTTGAAAACAGCCCAAAGGTAGACTTAGTCCGCCACTGGCCAGATGCATTTTCTTTGAATGTGGGTTTCAGTGCTGTTTCAGTGAATGTGAGTTCCAAAGGCAGAGAAGTTTTAATGCTAAGTCTGTTTTCATTGTGAGACTGTATTGTTTTGTTTAGCTTTAGAAAATTTCTATCAGTATTTGTGCTATAAAATTTGAAATAAAAGCTTTAAATGAAATCCAAATATCTGTAATCATTGTAGAAGTAAAGCAGAAAACAGTATACACACTGAAAAGTTTGAACAGTATTTGTGGCAACTGGGGGGATAGCCAAATAATGGGACACTGAAATAGCTGCATGGGGGGCTGAATGGGAGAGTTGGGTGGGGTTGATCCAAACATAACGTATGTCTACTGCCTCCTATAGGGGTCTGCCAAAATATTTCCTTGATAAAAGGGGTCCTTCAGCTTGCAAAGTTTGAGAACCACTGCACTAGATCCATGGCTACTACTTCTGCCTTTTGGTCTACAATTTCCATTGATGACATTTGTTTTACATCCACTTGGTCCACTGCTCATACCTTTATTGCTCATTACAAATTGGATTTGATCTCCAGAAATAGGGCTGCTTTTGGTTTTGTGGTACTCCAGAAAATAATTCCATGAGGGCTGTCCAGATTCACATAGCTGGGTACTCTGTCCCATCAGTTGAGGAATCAGACATAAAAGTTATGTACTCATCATAACTATGCATCTGTGTTGTTCAATTTCATTCTTCCTCCCTCCTTCCCCCTCCCTTTTTCTGTAGGAGGACCTGATAGTGAATAAAGAACCTATGTTCCAGATTTGAAGCCCTTTCTTTCCCTACTGGCTTTTTATTTTATATTGGCGTCTAATTAATTCTTTTATTTTTGGGGCAGCAGACTTGATTTGAGGTATTACAGGGTTCCAGGGCATTATGGATAAAGGGAAGAGCTCAAGAGTCAGATCCGGGAGACTAAGTAAATGTGGCTGATCAGGGTCTGAAGTTGGGTCCAAGACCCATCAGTTGAGGAAGAAGGAAAATGGACAACACAGATGCATAGTTATGATGAGTATACAACTTTTAATCTGATGTTGTCAATTTTCATTCTATCCTCAACTGTTGGGTTTGGATCTGATCTTCAGATCCAACTCAGCCGTTATTATAGCTCATGAACAACAAAAAGCTCTTGAGTCCCTCCCTAACCCATAATGCAGCAACCCCTAACATACTGCAGATCTCATTTGTCATTTTTGCAATTAGATGTGGTTACTCTAGGCTCTCAAGTGTTTACTTCTTGCAATAAGCAATTTCTATTTAAATTTGATATTTTGTTTCTCCCTTCCCTTTACTTTTGGTGTAGTTCTGTTTTACCATTGTTAGTATCTGTTAAATTTCCCATTTTTCATCTTATTACACTTTCTTGTATTTTTTGATACCATAGCTGGTATCCTCATTTTTCTTTATATATATATATATATATATATATATATATATATATATATATATATATATATATATATATATATATATATATATATATATATATAACTTTGATTTAAAAAAAAATTCCTTACTGTTATTCATTAGTCTGTCCAGTAATATTTTAGTATGTCTGACAAAGCACCTTCCTGTTTCAGGAAGTGTCAGAAGTGTGGCAACAAGCCCTTATCCGATGCCCCTAACTTATGTGTATACTGTTTGGGCCTGTATCACCTACAGCTTGACTGCTCCATTTGTAAAAATTTCAATCCACAAGCAATAGCAGACAGGAAGTACAAACTAATATTGAAAGGTTTACTTCCTTCCTCTTTCGATGAAGCTATTTCTGGGGCTCAGTCCCCCAAATCTGAATCTAAGGACCCTTCGTGCAAGTCTCTGAGGCCTTTGGCATTGTCAACTCCATCTTCAGAGCCACCCAGAAAAAAGCTCAAGTCAGATAGGAAGTCAGCACCAATCCAATCTTCGACGGATTTGACCAAAAAGCCCTCAGATCCTACCTCTTCCAATCTGGGAATTTTGTCTAGGACTAGATACCCACTTGACTTAGATCCAGTACCTTCAAGAGTGCCTTCCCCTTTTTAGAGAGTTGCAGGTCACCTTCCCTAGCCTCATCTCATTCTTCCAGAAGTTTGACCTTAGAAGACTTAGACAGAATCATGAAGAAATTCCTCTCAGCACAGATGCAGCTGGGTGTTCTCCTGGCTCCTACCCCTTCAGGTCAGGAAGCCCATCCCTCTACCATACCACCTGTGGCAGCTCCTTCTCTGATCCAACCTGTCGATGTAATGTGGTCCTATCTCGCCTACATTCTTAACTGACGGGTTCGGAGCCAAGAATCTGCTCCTACTCGGCCGCTATTTACTAGCTCGAAGTCTCTCATTGGCTGGGCTAACCCTAGTATCCCAAGATGCACCACGCCCAAACCCCCAGATCTCGTTTGCCACTTGTAGTGTACAGACGTGGTCTCGAGCTTGGCTGTGGCTAAGTACCTTATTTAAACTGTTTTTTAGCTTATTCTTAACTTTCTGAGTGTATCCTGTGTTTTGCGACAGTTCAGTTCATTTTTAGTTTTTGTGGATTCCTTGTGTTTGGTGGGCTAGGCTCATTTAATTTAGAGGGCCTTAGCCTCTCTTGTGTTTATTATGTCTGCAGGGGCATTTGAGTTACAGCCCCTTCTTTCAACTAGTTTAGTTTAAGGTTTTTTTCCTTTTTTGTGGCATCCTTGTGTTTGATGGGCTAGGTCCGTTTAAGTTAGAGGGTCTTAGCCCTCTCCTGTGTCTTTTAAGTCTGTTGGGACTTTTAAGTTAGAGTCCCATCCTCCTGCCTTCCTTATCTTGTGTGTGGTTTATTGTGAATTACCATGTCAGGCAAAGATCAGAAGGAGCATAAGCCTTCTGGTTTCAAAAAGTGCGCCAAATGTTCTTATAAGATGTCTTTAACAGATGGCCATGCCATCTGTGTGTATTGTTTGGGCGCTATTCACTTGCAAGAATCTTGTAGTGTTTGTCTATCTTTTAGTTCTAGAGTCTTGCAAGAGAGGAAAAATAAATTGATTCTCAGGGGCCTTGTCAAACCTGCCTTTGAAGAAGCTCTGGAGTCTTCTTCCCCTAGTGGGAAATCTAAATCTAAACCAAAAATGAGATCTCCAGCTCCGTCTAGTTCCTTGGAGCCATCGGAGAAGATATTGAAGACAGCTCCACCTTCCTCTGCTCCATTGGCCTCGGAGCCTAGGGAAGGAATTCCTGTCTCTGAATTGGCCTCCTCGGCTCCATTGTTATTGGCGCCGCAGGAGGTTACTGGAGCCAGCTTCGGCTGCAATTATTTCGGAGCCCATTCGGTGCCCTTCTGCTAGTCTAAACCTGGATCCTCTGGATAAGATATCTCGACCACCTTCTGTGTCCTCCAAGTCCTCCAGATTGTTGGATTCAGATGTGGATAGGGTGGTGCAGAGGCTCCTTCAGGCGCCAGTGTTAGCCAAGTTATTTTCCGCTCCAGCCCAGTCCGCTCCGGAGCCTTCCCTCTTGTCGGTTCCGATTATTCCTCCTCCGAGCAACTCTGTGTCGTCGGAGCTGAGGTGTTCTGCATCAAGTGAGGTCCTGGGGTCAGCGCCGATACCCCCATTAGGCCTCTTGGCTCTGTCCTCGTCTCCAGCCTTTTTGATTCCATCTTCTGGTTTCGGCACTCGGATTTCCTCGGTCGGACCCGAGGGGGATACATCGGGGCTTCATCCCTCGGCTCCAAGTCTCCCTCTTGGTGCCTCGGCTAAGGGAACCTGACTCCGATTGTGGTTTCGGAGATGGATCGGTCCTCGGATTCCGGTGGACCCGCATTCGAGGCCATGAGGAGCGCACTGGCCAGGTCTTCAGTGACTTCACTCAAATCAGCCACTGCTTCCTTTGACACTGGGGCTGGAGCCTCTGACGCCAGCAGGGCTCGAAGGCCTGAGAATACTTCCATGCGTAGCTCCCAGCTTTCTGAGGGCCCTTCAGATTCGTCACCTGAGGAGCCTCCCAGAAAGAAGTCATGCAAGAGGAAGCACATTGACTCCCCTAATGAGTCCATCACTTCTGATACCGATCTCGATGATGCAGAAGGGTCCCCCAAGTCATCCTCCAATGATGTCTCATTCCCCGATATTCTAGAGATTTTAAGGCAGAGAGGTGACTGGCCTTCCAAATCCCCATCTGAGGGCAAGTCGGTCCTTCTCAAAGCCTTCGAAGCCCAACCTTCCACCTCCTGGGTGTCTCCACCCTTCAATGAATTGTTAGACCTTATTTGTCGAAGGGTTTGGGAACACCCTGACTCCATAGAACCGGTGCCAGCCGCCAAAACAAATTTCTGTCTGCACCCCCGGAGAAAGAGTTCCTAGCTAAAGGAGTTCCTGTAGATGCCATGGTGGTGGCGTCTGCCACTCAGCAAGAAGTTGCTGAAGCTTCTGCTTCCATTCATCCTCCTAACAAGGAGTCCAGGAGTATGGATCAGTATGGGAAGTGTACCCTGTCTTCAGCGACCTTTACTTTGCGGTCGTTGAACTATCTTTGCCACTTTACTAGGCCCAAAGAGATCTCTTTAAGGAATTGGGAGATACCCTGTCGGGTAACTTGCCTGAGGCGGTGAATCAGACTGTTAACGCCCAGTTGTCTACCCTTTCCTCTACTGTCAATTTGTCCATGAGGCTCATATCCTATGCAGCCAAAGGGGTGGGTAGGGCAGCTAGCTCAGGCGTAGCCCTCAGGAGGCAAGCCTGGATGTGCCTGTGTCACTTCGCGGAAGCCTTCAAGTCTTCCTTCATGGACGTCCCCTTCGATGAGTCCTCCCTCTTTGGACCCAAAGTGAAAGACACTCTCATCAAATGTGAGCAGGAGGGTAAGACTTTGTTTGCCATGGGGGCCCATTTCTTACCTCCCTCTAGACCTTATCCCAAGGCACAGATGGGAGGCAAGATGTGGTTCAGGAAGTCTCAGAAGTCTTTCCTCGTCGATCATAGTGACCCCCCTCTCCAGGGTCAGAGGAGGGGGTAATTACTCTGGAAGGCACCGCCCTAGAGGCAGAGGAGGCCCCCACAACTCAGGAGACCGTGAATCATTTTGTGGATCCTCCTACCAATGTCCCTGAGGGACTGCCCAACTGTGCTACTCCGGAGCCAGTCGGGGGCCATTTTTCAAGGCACCCTCAAGCCTGGGAAAGTATCACTCAGGATCAATGGGTGCTCCAAATAGTTACCGGAGGTTACACCATTCCCTTTCTTACACCCCCTCCCCTATCCAGAAAAATCCCAGACGTTCCACCCAGTCAGAGGGATCAAGCAGCGCTAGAGGTTTCAAAGCTGCTGGAAAAAGGAGTCATCCAACCAGTCCACTCAGACCAGATCGGATCAGGAACTTACTCAAGATTATTTTTGGTGCCAAAAAGGACAGGGGACCTGGGGTCCATTCTGGACCTTAGCCGTTTAAACCAATTTGTACTGAAGTCCAAGTTCTGAATGGTCACTCTTCAGTGCATTCTCCCCTTATTGGAAAAAGGAGTATGGATGTGCTCCATCGATCTCAAGGATGCCTATTACCACATCAAGATAAACAAGGCATCCAGGAGTCACCTACGCTTCCAGCTGGGAGCCAGTCAGTACCAGTTTCGTGCTCTGCCTTTTGGTCTCACCACAGCCCCCAGGGTGTTAACCAAATGCTTAGCAGTGGTGACAGCTCACTTGTGACATCAAGGATTCCAGGTTTTTCCTTATCTGGATGACTGGCTTCTCACCACCCCCTCCAGGCATCTACTTGTTCCGGCCACAAAGGCTACCATCACATTGGGCCAATACCTAGGGATTACCTTCAATTGGGAAAAATCTGTGTTGCGGCCATCACAGCATGTAGTATTTATCGGCGCAGAGCTAGACTCCTTCCAAATGAGAGCCTTTCTCCCAACAGAAAGAATCAAAGTGCTACAGGTCAAGTGTTAGCCTTACTACCCCTCAAGAAAGTCCAAGTCAGACTTGCTCTTCAATGGCTAGGGTCCATGGCGGCTACCATCATGCTAGTACCGCTAGCCAGGCTACATATGCGGATCCTCCAGTGGCTGGTCTCGGTCCAGTGGTCCTTTCAGGAGTTTCCTCTGTCTTATCCCATTCTTATCACAGAACAATGCTGACAAGATCTACATTGGTGGCTTCAGTCATCCAATCTAGACATAGGGAGACCCCTGACCCCCCTGTCTCCTACCACCACAGTGACCATGGACGCTTCCCAGATAGGTTGGGGTGGCCATTATCTGTGCAGAATGGTCCAAGGCACATGGCAAGATCACGAGGTACATTTGCACATAAATGTCCTGGAAATGAGAGCAGTGCTTCTAGTGTTGCAAGCACTTCAGAGCTCTCTTCCCAAGGGGATGATTGCTATTCTCTCCGACAGCATGTCAGTCATGTGGTACCTAAACAAGCAGGGTGGAACCAGGTCCTATCCCCTTTGCAGAGAGGCCATGACAGTGTGGAACTGGGTGGTGTCTTCCCAACGCTTTCTAGTGGCAGCGCACATTCTGGGAAAGTCCATTGTGATAGCAGACAGGCTAAGCAGAACTATTCTGATGCCTCACGAGTGGTCCTTGAACAACCGAGTTGGAACTCAGATCTTCTCCAGGTGGGGTCAACTTTGCTGCGATCTGTTTGCCAGCCCCCTCAATGCCAAGTGCAGCAGGTACTTCACTCTAATCCCCCCCTGGGGGAGTCACCCAGCGACCCTCTGGTCCACGATTGGCCCCCAGGTCTGCTCTATGCCTTCCCTCCGTTCCCTCTACTATCAAGAGTGATTCAGAAGGCAACTTCCTTGGGAAGCAAGATGATTCTTATCGCACCACACTGGCCTCGTCAAGTTTGCTTCCCCTTTCTTCAGAAGTATACAGTGGACGGCCCTTGGACACTGGAACCAGTACCAGACCTATTGACTCATCGATCGGGTCAATTCCATCCATCCCTACGAACCCTCAGGTTGACAGCTTGGCTGCTCCACTTCCATCCTTAGTTAGACTACATTCTTTTTCACTTGAGGTGTTGCATATTCTGTCGTCCTCCCACAAGTCATCTACCAGAAACCTATACTCTAGCAAATGGAAAAGATTTGCTATCTGGGCTGAAGCACACAATCTAGATCCCTTCACAGCCCCCTTGTTGGCTGTGTTAGATTTTTTGGCTATGCTCTTCAAACAGGGTTCCGCTACCTCCACTATTAAGGTACAGCTGGCGGCCATTTCTAACTTTCACATCTCAGATGAGCCTTCCCTTATGGGCCATAAACTTTGTAAAGAACTTTCTAAAAGGAGCCTGGTTACTCCGTCCCCCATTGTCACAACCAGTTTTACCATGGGATTTAAGCTTGGTGCTTCAAACCTTAACTTCTACCCCCCTTTGAACCCGCTGACACTTGTGAATTAAAATATTTGTCTTGGAAGACAGTCTTTCTGGTCACCATTACTTCAGCCAAGAGGGTATCGGAGCTTCAGGCCCTTTCCATAAAGCCCCCTTATTTGGTCTTCCATAAGGATATGGTTTCCTTGAGACTCAACCCCTCCTTCCTTCCTAAGGTATCTTCTACCTTTTGTCTTCACCAATCCATTGAGTTACCAGTTTTCTTTCCAAACTTTTCAAATGAAGTGGAATTCAAATTCTACCAGTTGGATGTTCATAGACAACTAAGGTTTTATTTGCACAGGACACAACCCCACAGGAAATCGGATCAATTGTTTGTGTCCTTTTCAGAGAAAAAGAATGGTAGCCCTGCGACTAAAGGTACTATTGCTAAATGGATTAAGGACTGTATCTCCTTTATTTACGCATCAGCAGGCAGAGTTTTACCTTTCCCAGTTAAGGCTCATTCTACCAGGGCGATGGCTGCATCAGTAGCTTATCATGCTAGGCTCTCCTTGGATGACATCTGTGCTGTGGCCACCTGGTTCTCTCCACACACCTTTGTTTCTCATTACAAACTTGATGTGGTGTCTAGAGACCAGGCTTCCTTTGGTTCCACGGTGCTCAGGAGTATTGTCAGTGAGCCTCCCAGAATGTAGTTGCTAGGGACGCTGTCCCGTCAGTTAAGAATGTAGGTGAGATAGGACCACATTACATCAATTAGTTATGTACTCACCATAACGTCAGATGTATGTAGTCCATCTTGCCTACATTCTTACGTACCTGCCCACCATCCTCTGACCTGTTGGATTTGGAGGAGGTTATGTTCTTAGACCCTTCTGAGGATGTTATTTTTTCTCTCCTCCTGCTTGTGTTATTTCTATGAGGTTGTGTATTTCACTCTGTTATATTGTTGGCAAACAAGATCTGGGGGTTTGGGCGTGGTGCATCTTGGGATACTAGGGCTAGCCCAGACAATCAGAGACTTCGAGCTAGTAAATAGTGGCAGAGTCGGAGCCAATTCTCGGCTCCGAACCCGTCAGTTAAGAAAGTTAAGAAGAAGACGTTATGGTGAGTACATAACTAATTGTTTATGAGCTGCTTGATCTGAGTCTTCTGGGTCTGTTTGGTTCGGATCCAAAGATACTTCTATCTTCAGATCCATAGCTGTCTTTCAGTGCACAGACTCCAACATCCTCAGATCTGGATGACTCCCAGAGCCCAAGTGCCCCTGTTGGATCCCAGATGTTGGACTCCAAAGTTTTCGGAGCTGTCTCTGCCTCTCAGAGTGTTGGCATTGGATAGCTCGGCTCTGACTTTTGTCTCTGGGAGATTGCTTTTGGAGTAGAGGGAAGCAATGGTCCAGAAGCATGGCCTCTTGGATCTGTTGTCTTCCTTTTCCCCAGAGCGATCTGTCTATGAGGTAGTGAAGGGAGTGTTTTCTGCTCCAGCAGCATGGACAGACACTCCCTCCTCAGATTTTCCATCTGGATCCCAGAATTCTCTGTGTCTTAGCTGCACCATTGTATGCCACAGGGACAGCCAGCTGAAAGTCTTCTGGTCACCCAGCAGGGTTTTACGATCTCTTCTGATGTTTCACCAGAGCATCCCACTGGGGAAGTGCAAGAGGAGGAACTTGGACTTCCTTCAGGAGTCAATCACAGAGGATACTGCTTTTGATGATGGAGAAGGTCCCCAAGATCACCTCCTGAAGATTTCTCATTCGGAGACATCCTGGAGAGCCTTAAACAGAGAGATAGATGGTCTCCTGATAACTCTTCATTGCAGGAATCCATATTTCTGGAGGCCATTAGAGCTGGACCATCTACGTCCTGGGCTGCCGATGAGCTCATTGACTTTCTCTCTAGGCGGGTGTGGAAGGAGCATGACTCAGTTGAGCCAATCCCCAAGAGACCAGATTGGACTCACATATTGGTAGAGAATTGTGGAGTAAAAGGATGCCCGTAGATGCTATGGTCACGGCAGTGGCCACCAAGAAGGAACTTGCTGAGCAGAGTTCCTCTGTCCATGCCCCTAACAGGGAGTCTAGGGATTTGGACAGATTTTGGAAGTGTGTGTATATGCTTTAGTGAACTTTTCCCTTCAGTTGCTGAACTACTTAACACACTTTAAGAATCTGCAAAGGGACTTGATCAAGGGACTTTCAAAATCCCTTTCAGGGATCATTACTACTGAGGCTTAATCTTCTGTGGATTCTCAGATGGTGACCCTTCAGTCTATTTCAAATTCATCCATGAGACTTATCTCACATGCTGCTGAAAGTACCTCAAGGACAGTGAGTTCAGGCATTGCTATTAGGAAACATACCTAGATGCACTTGTGTGAGTTTGTCTAGCCTTTCAGGACATTGCTTCTCAGTGCTCCTTTTGATGGCAGTTCATCGTTTGGCCCAAAAGTGAAGAACACACTCTCCAGGTGTGAAAAAGCTTGAAAGACCCTTTCTGCAGTGGGCATACATTTTTCAACTCCTCAAAGATCCTTTTCTAGGAATCAAGGAGGTGATCAGAAAATGTGATTCAGGAAGTCCCAGAGTTCTTTCCAAGATCCATGTGGAGATAGTTCCTCCAGGGGCTGAAGGGGGAACTCAAATGGATGACAGTGTCCATGAGGCAAAGGAGGCCGCAGAATCAAGGGTCCAGAGATTCTTTCTCTATTAGACCCTATCAGCACTCTTGAAAGCAGGCCCAGTTGTCTCCCTTTGGAGGCAATTGAGGGTCGATTATCTCTGCACCAGATAGTCTGGCTAGACATAATAAAAGATACTTGGGTGCAGAGACTTATTGCTAGAGATTATATAATTCCCTTTTTCCTGCCACCTTCACCTGTATGCAAAATCCCTGATGTTCCACCCAGTCAGGGGGAATGCAGCAGTACTAGAAATAACAAAGTTGGTAGAAAAAAAGTCATGCAAGAGATCCCTCCAGACAAAATAGAATCCAGAAATTACTTAAGATTCTTTTTAGTGTCAAAGAAAACAGGGGAATGGAGACCGATTTTGGATCTCAGCATCTTTAGCAAATCAGTTTGACACACAATGTTTCTGTTGGTCATGGTTCAGTCTATTCTGCCCTTTTTGGGCAAGAATGACTGGATGTGCTCAGCAGACTTTCAAGATCTGTACTATCACATAAAAATGAACAGACAATCCAGAAGGTATTTACGTTTCTGTCCGGGAGCCAGTCATTATCAGTTCAGAGCACTGCCCTTTGGCCTCACCACAACCCCAGGGTGCTCACCAACTGCAAGCAGCTCACTTGAGACTACAGGGATTCTGAGTGTTTCTTACTTAGACGACTGTTTCATTACTGCTCCTACCAAGCATCTACTGATAACACCAAGGGATCAGGTACTCCAGACATGAACTCATCTGGAATAACCATAAATTACAAGTCTCAGTTACAACTAACTCAAACATTGGAATTCATAGGGGCAGTATTCAACATGGTATTAGTGTCAGTGTCTCTTCAAGAGTGCAGACCATCAGATTTCAGATCAGGAAAATAATTCACATTACCACAAGTTCAGCTTAATTAATTCTGCAAGTCTCGGGGTCAATGTCATTGGTTGTAATTTTAGTCCCCCTAGCAAGATTTCATATGAGAATTCTTCAGTGGATGCTAGCAACACAGTGGTCAATTCTTTAACAATGTATGTCAGAAAAAATAAGAATCACTCAGGCATGCAAGAGATACCTCTGGTGGTGGATGCACTCAGCTTAACTTCTACAAGGCCGTCCTTTCATTCTTCCTCAGCCCAAGGTTAGTGACCATGCATGCTTCCCAGATTGGGTGGGAGTGCTTGCCGGAAAAGAGAGTCCAAAGAAGTTGGTTGCCCAAAGAGGCCAACACACATATCAGTGTTCTAGAAATGAGAGCAGTGCTCCTAGTGTTGCAAGAGTTCCAAGACTCTCTCCCTTTCGGGACAATAGCGATCCAGACACACATCATGTCAGTAGTTTGGTACATCAAAAAACAAGGGGGAAACCAGATCTTTCTCATTGTTTTGAGAAGCCCTCAGAGTGTGGCAATGGATGATTTCTTCCAACTACTTTGTAACAGCAGCATACATTCTGGGGATGTCCAATGTGATAACAGACAAACTGAGCAGATCCATTCTACTCCCTCAGCAGTGTCAGAAATGATTTCCTGACAATGGGGCCAGCCTTGCTGTGATGTTTTTGCATCTCCCCTAAACAACAAGTGCAGCAGCTTCTTTGCCCTGATCCCTCCACTGGAGGAATCACTAAAGAATGATGTACTCCACGATTGCCTTTCATTCTGCTTTATACCTAACCCCCCCAATTCCCCTAACTCCCAAATTTGTACAGAAAACTGTACAGTTGAAGAGCAAGGTCATCCTTATTGCACCTTACTGGCCTCAACAGATTTGACTTCCCTTCCTTTGGTCTCATCTACTTTCCCCACCTTGATTCTGGATCCAGTTCCAGACCTCCTGTCTCACCCGACAGACATGATTCATCCGAATATATCAGACCTCAAACTAACAACATGGTTTCTCCAATTCCTTTAGTAGCCAAACAACCACTGCTCTCTTTCCCTGTCCATCACATTCTTTTATCTTCCCATAAGGCTTCTACAATAAAACTATACAGAAGTAAATGGAAAAAGTTCACTTGTTGGGCACAGCAGAAATATATTGACTACTCAGTTCCTGCACAAAGTGTTCTTGAATTTTTGGCAATAAGTTTTAATGAAGGAGCTAGCTCTTCAACAATTAGACTTCAGTTATCAGCAGTCTCTAATTTTCATATTGGATTTGAGAATTCTTTCTTAGCTTCTTCTAAGCTTTGTAAAGTCTTTTTGAGATGTATCCTCCTACTGAGACCTCCGTATAAAGTTTCTTCTCCACCATGAGATTTAACTTTGGTGCTACAGGCCTTAATTCATTCACCCTTTGAACCCATGGCTAAATGTGATCTTAAATTCCTGAGCTGGAAAACTATCTTTCTAGTGGCCATTACCTCTGCTTGAAGAATTTCAGAACTGCAGGCATTGCCGTCTAAACCTCCTTACTTGATTTTTCATAAGGATAAAATTTCATTATGTACCAGAGCTTCTTTTCTTCCTAAGGTGTTATGAGAATCCATGATCAAATAGTCCATCAATCTACCAGTTTTCTTTCCAAAATTTACAAAAGTGAATATATGTTGCATTTATTAGATGTTCGCAGACAATTACGTTTTTATTTACATAGAACAAACAAAATTAGGAAAATAGCTCAATTATGTGTGTCTTTTGCATATTCTAAATTGGACAAATCAGTTGCAAAGGTGACTTTAGCCAGATGGCTGATGGCGTTTATATCACGTTATCGAAAGATGAAAATAGTGAACGCTATTTCATCGAACCTAAAATATCTAAACCTCATAATATCGAACATTCAGAAGAGCAAATTTTTTCCTTGGGAAAAAAATTGCTATTCCGAAACACATACACACAACACAAGCACACCTAAAAAACATCAATACACACACATACACTTATAATCCTACAACTAACCCTACACTAAACTATGCATACACTACTATCTATCCACTTACTTTAACCCAAACCCTAACCCTAAGGTCCGTCACTGTCGCACACTCAACTAACCTGTGCCCTAACCCTAACTCACCTAACCTGCGCCCTAACCCTAACTCACCTAACCCGTGCCCTAATCCTAATAACCACACAATCGCACACTTTCCTGAACCCAATGAGTACATTTCCACCACAGCTCAAAATAGCGAAGCCACAGAACCAGCCAACCGAATTCTTTCCCTAGAAAAGAATTTGATGTTCTGCGGCTTTGCTATTTTTGGCGTTCGCTCAAAATGGTTCGATATTAGAACATTCGAAGTTTTAAAACTTCGATGTTCTGATATAGATCCAGCTGATGGACTATATATCATTTGTCTACAACAAATTGGGTCTAAACTTACCAAAACCTTCAACTAGGAATGTGGCTGATAGATATTATATAAAGTTAAATATTCTTTCCCCAAAGCAATACTGAAATAAGAAATGTTTGTTATAATGCAAAAAGAAAAGTATGCATCTGATGTTGTAAATCTTTATTCATTCCTTACTATTAGGACTTCGGTTCCATTCTCGGAATCAACACGTCCGTTTCCAAGCTTGCACCAGCCAAAAACTCTCAGCTAAGACCTACCCAAAATGCCCCTCTCATAGTTACTCCAGATCTCGTTTGCCGCGTTCCTCGTCACACGTGCCTTGCTATCTCTATCAAAACTAAGTGGAAAATTGTGATTTTTTTATATAGTTTCTCCTCAAAATGTCTTGTTTTTTAGTCAATTTAGCCTTTTCACACTATCGCCTATAACCTACTTTTATTTCCTACCATTTACCTTTGGTAATTAATTTTCTACCAACGTTGGTACTGTCCCTCTCTCTTGCCTTTGGTAGGCCCTTCTTTACCACTTGTGGTATATTTTAATTACCATCGTTGGTATTCTCTCCCTTCTATTGTTTTTTTTCTATGAGGATAGCTTTGTTGCCTTACTATGTCAGACAAAGTAAAGTTGGAATTTACACAGTGTGACAAGTGTGGGCGTAAGATGCCCAACTCGGACGGACATGCTTGTTGCGTCTAATGTTTAGGCGTAGACCATATTAAAGCTGATTATGACATTTGTGCCAGTTTTAGCAATCGCACACTAGTAGAACGTAAGAATAAGCTTATTTTAAAAGGCTGATTAAAACACCTTTTTTCAGAGGCTCTCTCTGGGTTGGAGGTCTCACCCCCTCCAAAGACCAAAAAACATAAGGAAAAATGGAGTCACTCGGTCCCTACATCTCTGTCAGTAATGGAACTGAGTCCGTTCCATATTTCTCTGGTACCCTCGATGCAGGCCTCTACTGCACTAGGCTCTGTGCCTTCACCTTCGGTGCCATCTATGACATTCACTCCTATTTCGGTTCAAAACTCAGCACCACCAACTTTGGTGCTGTCCTTGGTTCTTACATTGGCTCCTGTGACTGTACCTGCTTTGGCACCATCCCCGGCCACGGTGCCGATAGTTTCTTCGGCTTCACAAATTATGACCTCGGCTCCGAAAGTCGAATATCTGCCAAGGACCAGATACTCTCCAATATACAACCCTTTTTTGGGGCAGACATTTAGCCCCTTTCTTGAAAGACCTGATTCTCCTTCGGCAGCCTCCTTTAGCTCCACCAGGAGTTCTCCTGAATTACATCTAGTGCGGGTTGTGGACCAGCTTCTGGCAGCTAGGGGATTGCCCACTCCAGCTAGACCTTCCGTCCTTCTTGGTTCAGAATCCTTTACAACATATTCCCCTGTTTATCCACCTCTGGCCTCTACCCAGGTTCCAAAGATCTCTGTACCAATGTCCATACTCTTTCGGCTCCGGCAGCGGGTTTTTCCCTGTCGGCACCAACCACCCTTGCTGCATCGGCTCCAGCGGAGCCGATGCTCTCTTGGAGCAATTCTTGGACCATCGGTACCTTGGTACCTAGCCCGGTGCCTATTTTCTCGCTAGTGCTGTCTATGTCCACGGCTCCGTCGGCTTCCAGCCCTCTCGGAGCTCCTCACATGGGGGCGGCTTCTCAGGGCAGGATGCGACCCCGGTTCCGAAGTTGTCCTTCTTGGTTCTGGGCTCCCATCCCTCCTTGGGCGGGCCCGTTTTCCAGTTGATGGAGAGGGCCCTTGCCTCCGCAGGCTCACGGTCAGCATCAATGACATCAGCATCAGCATCAGAACCCCCACCCCAGCATGCAGCTATTCCAACCCCCTACTTCGTGATCCCGGGCACAGGAGCTGCAAGACACCCCTTTGAAAGGAACCCCTTTTCCGGAGTCTTCCTCAGAAGATCCCACTGGGGAGCCACCCCGGAAGAAACAATACAAGAGGAAGCACCTTGATTCCTCGGAGGAATCTATCACTGAAGACACCGATTGTGATGAGGGGGAAGAGTCCCCACGGTCTCCCCCAGATGACATCTCATTTGGACACATTCTCGAAATCCTCAAGCAGCAGGGAGACTGGAAGTCCTCTAACCCTTCTTCTGAGGAACTGGTGTTCTTGCAGGCCTTCTGTGTCCGGCCATCTACTTCCTGGGTAACCCCACCTGCAGATGAGTTTGTTATGCTCATTGTGCAGCATGCCTGGAAGGCCCTAGACAATGCAGAACATGTCCCTCTTAGGCCAGACAAGATTCTGTCCACACCTAAAGACCAGTCCCACTGCTCCAAACAACTGACAGTTGATTCCATGGTCATGGTGGTGGCCACCAAGAGGGAACTGGCAGAAGATAGTTTCACTGTCCATCCTCCAAACAGGGAGTCTCGGACCTTTGACAGACTAGGGAAGTGAACCTATGCTTCAGCGACCTTTGCCATTTGGTCACTGAACTATTTGGCACACTTCACTTGCCTCCAAAGAGACCTAATTTCTGAATGTCCTCCTCTTTGGCAGGGGTACTGCCTGATGAGGTGTGTGACACTGTCACCTCTCAGCTAGCTTCCCTTGAATCTATCTCGAACTCCTCGATGTGTTTGATATCTCACACCACCGAGGGGCAACTTGAGTTGCTGCATCAGGCATTGTCATGAGATGTAATGCTTGGATGCGGATGTGTGACTTTGTAGACCCCTTTAAATTTTCCTTTGTCAACATGCCTGTCTTCGAATCTGCACTTTTTGGTCCCGAAGTACGAGACACACTTGCATGAAGTGAGAAAGAGGGAAAGACATTGTCTGCTGTGGTCATACGCTTTTCCACCCCCCAGAGGTCCTACTCCAGGAACCAGAAGGGAGGAAAAATCTGGTTCAAGAAATCCCAAGGATGTTTTCATGACACTCATGGTGAGCAATCCCCCTGGGACAGTGGGGGCAACTCACCTGGAAGATGCACCTTTTGGGGTAGAGGGGGTCCATGTAACCAGGGCGCTAGAGATTCATTTTCCAGCAGACCCTACCAGTGCTCCAGAACAGCGGCCTGATTGCTTTCCTCAGGAAGCAGTCGGGGGTAATTTTTCTCTGCACATACCAGCCTGGCAACTTATTACTACCAATGTTTGGGTGCAGAGAATAATATCCAGAGGCTACCAGATACCATTTGATTTAACTCCCAGACCTGTCAAACGACTCCCTGATGTATCACCTAATCAGAGGGAATTAGCACCCTTTGAAATAGAAAAGCTGCTAAGAAAAAGAGTCATCCAGACCAGAGAGGATCCGGGTTTTACTCGAGGTTCTTTTTAGTGCCAAAAAAGACAGGGAACTGGAGACCAATCCTGGATCTCAGTCTATTGAACAAATTTATCAAACCTCAAAAATTCTAGATGGTCACGGTGCAGTCCATTCTCCCCTTCCTAGGGAGGAACAACTGGATGTGCTCTATAGACCTCCAGGGTGCGTACTACCACATAAAGATGGATCACCGCTCCCAGAGGTTTCTCGGCTTCCTGCTAGGAGCCAATCACTACCAGTTCAGGTCTCTTGACAGCCCCCCCCCCCCGAGTGTTCACCAAATGTATGGGAGTTGTGATAGCTCATCTTTGACTACAAGGATTCTAGGTGTTTCCGTATCTAGACGATTGGCTCCTTACTGCCCCGACCAGGAATCTTCTAATCTGCAGCCTCTCTTACACTCAAGGTCTTGCTCTCCGTTTGGTGATTACAATCAACAAGGACAAATCTCAACTGTCCCCAACAAAGACACTGGAATTTATTGGAGCAGTATTCCACACAACATCCTGTCAAGCTTCTCTCCCTCCTCACAGGCTTTCAAAAATACGACACCAAATCCAAGTCCTCCTCCCACAGACCTATGTACCAGCATGCCTTGTACTGCAACTCTTAGGCTCCATGGCAGCTGCCATTACTTTAGTACCACTGGTGAGGCTGCAAATGAGAATCCTACAGTGGCTCCTTTCTGCACAATAGTCAATCTTAACTCACCCACTCAACGACATGATATGTCTTACAAACCATTGCAAGAAAGAAATGCTATTGTGGATGAAGTCACAAACGAGTCTTTGGTGTTGACTGTTCTGTCTTCCCCAGTCCACGGCCATGGTGACCACAGATGCTTCCTATTAGGGGGGGGGGGCATTTCCAAGGAAAGATGTTGCAAGGCACCTGGTCCCCCATGGAGGCCAATTTGCACATAAATGTCCTGGAACTGAGGACAGTTCTCTTAGTGTTGCAAGCGTTCCATACATCCCTACCTTCTGGGACCATTGTAATTCAGTCAGACAACATGTCAGTCATCTGGTATATCAACAAGCAAGGCAGAACCAGATCTTACCCCCTATGTTGAGAAGCCATGAGGATTTGGCACTGGGTGATAGCTTCCAACCACTTTCTTATAGCAACGCACATTCCCAGGAGTTCCAACCTTATTGCGGACAATCTGAGCAGGAACATCCTGATACCTCACGAGTGGGCCCTCAATCCTGTAACAGCGGATCAAATCTTCTGACGCTGGGGCAAGCCTTGCTACGATCTGTTTGCTTCCCCCCTAAACAACAAATGTCCAGAGGGATTCTCTAATGCACAATTGGCCCCCGGGTCTACTTCATGCCTTTCCCCTCATTCTGAAATTTCTCCAGAAAGCTAAAAGGCTGAGAAGCAAAGTGATCCTCATTGCCCCTTACTGGCCCCATTAAGTCTTGTTCTCATTTCTATGGCCTCATCTGATTCACAGAGTGTGGATCCTGGATCATTCCCAAGGCCTGATGTTAAGTTGTCATTCTCGCCTTCATTCTTGCTGGATGGGTTCGGATCCGATCCTCGGCTCCAACTCGGCCTATACTATAGCTCAAGAGCTATTTTTACCAGCTCGAGGCAGCCCTATAACCCACAATACCATGCGCTAACTCCCTAGATCTCGTTTGCCACTTCGCTGCGAGGTTGTCTTTTTTTACCGGCTCAGGTCATTCTATTAAACTAATTTTCAGGTAGTTTTTCCAGTTAGATACCTTTTGTTAGGTCCCTACTGATAGTCTTTTTCATTACAACCCTTTTTGTAGCCCTTCTTCCCTTATTTAGTTAATTCTTATCTTTGGGCCTACGGGCTTTACCTTAGTTTTCCCTATGCCTTACAGTGTCTGTGTGTGGGTTTAGTCAGTTCCCTTAACTTTGTCTAGTTTTAAGTTGAGTGTGTATGTGGACTGACTGTGTTTACTGTTGTTAGGACTATGTCCAAAAACACTAAGGTCTCGGGATTCAAGAAGTGTGACTCGTGCTGTCAGAAAATGTCTCTGACAGACGGTCACACTTCTTGTGTCTATTGCTTAGGGCCTTTACACCTGCAGGACTCTTGTTCCGTCTGTCACGGGTTTAGTTCAAGAGTCCTGCAGGAGCGGCATAATAAGCTCATCTTAAGGGGCTTGTTAAAGCCCGATGACTCCCCGTCCAAGTCTGGCTCGGGGAAGTCTTCCAAAACCACCAAACCCTCGGCTCCAGCTTCTGAGTCGAGGGCTGGCGTTATTGAGATGGCTCCGACATCGGTTCCAATCGGATCCGAGGTGGGCAAAGTGGTATCCGCTCCGAAACCAGCATCCGAGCCGACCCCAGCGCGCAAGCGCTCTAGATCCCCCTCGTTAGAATCCGTCCGATCGGCTCCGAGATCCCCTCTCCTATCGGAGCGGAGTCATAGGACTCACTCATCCAGGTCATCCAGGCTCTCTGACCACGACATTGAGAGGGTGGTCAGTAGGCTCATAAAATCTCAGGCACTAGCCCAAATGCTCCAGAGCCCATCTCACCAGACTGTGGCTCCTTCGGTATCGCTATCGAATCCTCCTCTGACTCACCTCTCGAGTTCGGAGCCGAAGTTTGTCGGAACCGTAACCTTGCCCACGTCAGAGCCGATACTCCCACCTTTGGCTCCGGTGTCGTTGGCTCCGACCTCTTCATTGGTTCCGTCCGTGGAGAGGTCCGGGTGCCGGGACTCCATTGTCGGCTCCGAGGGGGCGAGTGGCATCGGACCCTTGTCTGACCCCGTTCTCCCTCTCGGAGCTTCGGCTCTGGTGAGTTCGGCCCCGACATCATTCTCGGAGCCTTCTCTGTCAGTGCTGGGGGAGGTTCGGGTCTTTTCGGAGCCAGGACTACCCTTGGTACCTGATAGGGGAGTCTTCGAGGTGATGAGGAGCGTGCTGGACCCAGTGTCCACTCCAAGGTTGAGTTCTGCAGCTCCTCCCTCTACAGTGCCTGTTACGGTCTCTGGCCATCCTCCTGCATCTGACAGCAGAGATCCAAAGCATAGGGTACCCACTTCGGGTGTCTCCTCCTCTTCCGAGGCCTCCTCTGAAGCTTCAGGGGAACCCCCTAGGAAAAGAAAGTGCAAGAGGAAGCACATAGACTCCCCCGAGTCTGTCACGTCAGACAACGACTTGGATGAGTCGGAGGGTTCCCCGAGATCCCCCTCTGAGGATGTCTCTTTTTCAGACATCCTAGAGATCCTAAAACAGAGGGGAAATTGGTCCACTCTCAAACCCTCCGAGGACGAGTCGGTTTACCTTGACGCCTTTGGATCTCGCCCGTCCACCTCCTGGGTGTCTCCCCCTTTTGACCCACTAATGGAGGTAGTGGCTAGAAAGGCGTGGGCAGCTCCTGATTCAATGGAACCTACCCCTAGGAGGCCCTCTAAATTTATTTCTGCACCAGAGGACAAATCCTTTCTCACCAAAGGTGTTTCAGTTGATGCTATGGTGGTAGCAGCAGACACTAAGAAGGAATTGGCTGATCCTTCTGTACCTGTTCATCTTCCTAACAAAGAGTCCAGGACTATGGACAGGTACAGCAAGCGGACATTTGCTTCAGCGACCTTTACTATGCAATCGCTGAACTATTTATGTCATTTCACCCGCCTTCAGAGAGACTTTCTCAAAGAACTGGGTGAAACTGTACATGATCCTTCTTCTGTGGGGTATCAGGACAAGATGAACTCCCAGCTGGCCACCCTGAACTCCATTGTTAACTCCTCCATGTGGCTTATCTCCTACGCAGCCGATGGAGCGAGTAGGGCCGCAGGCACAGGTGTTGCGTTGAGACGTCACGCTTGGATGCGACTGTGTAACTTTGCCGATCCCTTCAAGGCGTCCTTCACCACACCCTCTTTGATGGTTCAGAACTGTTTGGACCTCAGGTGAAGAATACCCTCACCAGATGCGAGCAAGATGGTAAGACTCTCTCTGCCGTGGGAGTCCATTTTTCCACACCTTCTAGACCTTATCCTAAGGGACAGAGGGGTGGAAAGATGTGGTTCTGCAAACCACAGGGAATCGCGCCTGCCGCACTTGGTGAATTTCCCCCCAGAGGCAGAGGGGGGAATAATAAGAGACACCACCCCAGGGGCAGAGGAGGTCCACAGAATCAGGGTTCCAGGGAATCTTTCCCTGACCAACCCTTTCAGCATCCCTGAGAAGCTGCCCGACTGTCCGCCTTCGGAGGCAGTCGGGGGAAGATTATCTCTGTACCCGGAAGTCTGGCAATCCCTCTCCTAAGACACATGGGTACAGAAGATCATATCCGAGGGTTACAAAATTCCCTTCACTTCCCCTCTGGTACAACCACCAAGAGCTCTACCAGACGTACCACCCACACAAAGGGGTCAGGCACAGCTAGAAATAAAAATGCTGTTAAAAAAAAGAGTCATCCAGGCAGTCCCAGCAGATCAGCTAGGATCTGGAATCTACTTCAGAATCTTTTTGGTACCAAAAAAGACTGGGGACTGGAGACCCATTTTGGACCTCAGCAGATTGAACAACTCTGTACAAAAGACAACATTTTGGATGGTAACACTGCAGTCCATTCTACCCTTTTTGGGCAGAGACAACTGGATGTGCTCATTAGACCTCCAGGACGCGTACTATTATATAAAGATACACAGGCGCTCCAGGAGGTTTCTCCGCTTCTGGCTGGGAGCCAGTCATTATCAATTCAGAACTCTGTCTTTTGGTCTCACCACAGCCCCCTGGGTGTTCACCAAATGCTTGGCAGTGGTCATGGCTCACCTGAGGCAAAAAGGATTCCAGGTGTTTCCATAGCTAGACGACTGGCTCATTTCCACTACCACCAAGCAGCATCTTATAATGGCCAGGGATTACACTATTCAACTTTACAACAATCTAGGTATTTCTATAAATTTTGCAAAATCCTCCTTGTCACCTTGTCAATGTATAAACTTTATAGGCGCCATATTAAACACCACAGAAATGTCTGCAACATTACCACCTCAGAGAGTGACAGACATAAGGCGGAATGTTCAGTCCCTGTTTCAGCCCAACAGAGTTCAAGTCAAGGTAGTATTGAAAGCGTTAGGCCTCATGGCAGCGGCAATCCTCCTACTCCCATTAGCCCGCTTCCACATGAGGCTCCTCCAGTGGATGCTGTTTTCTCAGTGGTCCTTTCAACAGCTCCCAATGACTCACAACATCTTGATAGCCCAATCATGCAAGAATCATCTCTCCTGGTGGATGGTTTCCCCTCAGCTTTTTCAGGGCAGACCCTTTGTTCCCCCCCCCCAGTTGCCACAGTGACAACGGATGCCTCCCTGATCGGGTGGGGGGGGGCATTATCAGGGCAGGACGGTCCAGGGCACATGGCAACAATTAGAACGCCACCTGCACATAAATGTCCTGGAGATGAGGGCGGTGCTTTTAACGTTGCAAGCCCTTCAGAGCTCTCTTCCTACAGGGACTATAGCAATTCAAATGGACATTATGTCTGTGGTGTGGTACATAAACAAGCAGGGTGGAACAAAGTCCTATCCCCTATGTTGAGAAGCACTCAGACTTTGGCAATGGGCGATTTCCTCTCAACAATTTCTGATAGCAATGCACATCCCCAGAAAGTCCAACGTCATAGCGGACAGATTGAGCAGAACTACCCTCATGCCTCACAAGTGGTCTCTAAATCAAGCGGTAGCAGACAGAATATTTCAGAAGTGGGGCCAGCCTTGCTGCGATCTTTTCGCAACTCCTCAAAACAGCAAATGCCACGACTTCTTCACACTCTTTCCTCTACCAGGCCATCCCCCCAGAGACGCTCTTGTTCACGATTGGCCCCGGGGTCTTCTATATGCCTCTGCTCCCTTACCATTGATCTCGCAATTGATTCAGAAAGCAACCACATTGAGATCCAAAATGATACTCATTGCTCCGTTTTGGCCTTGGCAAGTATGGTTTCCATTCCTGCACAGTTACCTACTGGAACAGCCTTGGTATCTGGAACCCCTTCCGGATCTGTTGACCCATCTCACGGGCAAGCTGCATCAGTCTCTTCATTCCCTCAACCTCACAGCTTGGTTGCTCCACTTCCAGCCATAGCCAGGCTTCCCCTTATTTATCCTCCTGTTCGTGATATCATTCTGGCTTCCCATAACTCCAATACTAGGAAGACGTATGCGAGTAAATGGAAGCATTTTTCGCTCTGGGCACAAGCTAGGTCCTTAGATCCTTTCCATGCACCCATTCATAAAGTTCTAGACTTTCTGGCGGAACTCTTTCACTCAGGGTCATCGTCAGCTACTATCAGGGTACAATTAGCGGCCATTGCTAATTTTCATGTGGGGCTCTCAGAAGCAAATATTATATCCCACAAACTCTGTAAAGCCTTTCTCAAAGGCATCTTTTTGCTTAGACCTCCAGTTAAGGATCCGCCCCCACAATGGGATTTGAATTTAGTTCTAACCTCATTGATTCTGCCTCCTTTTGAACCTGCAGCTTCTTGCTCCCTCAAGCTTCTTTCTTGGAAAACTCTGTTTTTAGTTGCCATAACATCTGCCAGAAGGGTATCAGAACTTCAAGCCTTGTCTGTCCGTCCCCCTTATTTGGTCTTTCACAAAAACAGGGTAACTCTCAGAACAAATCCTTCCTTCCTACCGAAAGTGTCCTCTGAAGCAAACCTAAAACACTCCATTGAATTGCCTGTCTTCTTCCCAGACTATTCCAACAGGGCTGAACAGAAATTACATTCATTGGATGTTCATCGCCAACTACGGTATTATCTAGACAGGACAAAACAACTCAGAAAGTCAGACCAGCTCTTTCTCTCTTATGCTAAGGGCTTCCAGTGTCAAAGGTTACTCTTTCCAGATGGTTGACATCTATTATTACCTTTGTCTATGAGTTGAGACACAGGTAACTTCCGTCTAGGCCTAAGGCTCATTCAACCAGGGCACTATCAACATCAACGGCCTTTCAAGCAAGGTTACCATTAGATGCCATATGTGCAGCAGCTACATGGGCTTCCCAACATACCTTTATTGCCCATTACAAACTTGATATAGCCTCCAGAAATATTGCTGACTTTGGTTCCACTGTACTCAGGAGTCTTTTCCATTGAGCCACCCACGACTAAGGTGCTAGGGACGCTGTCCCATCCAGCAAGAATGAAGGCGAGAATGACAACTTAACATTAAGAAGTTATGTCTTACCATAACGTTCCATATTAGTTGTCTTCTTCTCGCCTTCTTTCTTGCGTCCCTCCCTCCTGCCCCCTATCCTGGACAGACTTGAGGTCTCTGAGTCCTTCCATTTCTGGAGATACAACATGTTACGGTTTCCCCGTACCCTTAGTGTTACTAGCAGGGTGTCCGTACTTGCAAATGAGGATTATAATAATATTTTTATACTATGTCTTAGCTTCCAAATGAGATCTGGGGAGTTAGCGCATGGTATTGTGGATTATAGGGCTGCCTCGAGCCGGTAAAAATAGCTCTCAAGCTATAGTATAGGCCGAGTCGGAGCTGAGGATCAGCTCTGAACCCGTCCAGCAAGAAAGAAGGCGAGAAGAAGACAACTAACATGGAACGTTATGGTAAGAACATAACTTCTTATTATTTCACTCTCAGGGACTGATCCATCCAAATCTCCACAGTCTCAAGCTCACAGCTTGGTTCCTCCACTTCCAATGATTGCCAGGCTTCCTGACATGCCATCTTCTGTTTGTGAAATTCTTCTGGCTTCACACAAACCTTTCGCCAGGAAAGTTTATTCTATTAAATGGACTAGGTTCTCTATTTGGGCCAAAGATCAAAACTTAGATCCCTTTTCTATGCCTATTCAAAAGATTCTTCAATACCTGATGACTCTTTTACATGCAGGAGCCTCAGCATCGACAATCACTGTACAATTAGCAGCTGTCGCCAATTTTCATAATGGATTTGATAATTTTTCGATTATGTCACACTGCGTATGCAAGACCTTTTTGAAAGGAGTATGACACATTAAACCTCTGGTCAAGCCTCCCTTAAAACCCTGGGACTTGACCTTGGTACTTCAGTCTCTCACTGGCCATCTTTTGAGCCTTTTGATTCATGTGATTTAAAATTTTTGTCATGGAAAACCTTACTTCTGGTAGCACTTACCTCAGCGAGAAGAGTATCTGAGCTGCAGGCCTTGAGTGTCAAGAGACCTTACTTGATCTTCCACACGGATACGGTGTCCCTTTGTACTGATCCTTCTTTCTTGCCCAAGGCCATTTCTGGATTTTCCATTAACCAATCTATTGACCTGCTGGTTTTCTTCCCTCAGAATTCTAATAGATAGGAGTACCTTTTGCAAACCCTTGATGTGCATTGGCAGCTTCATTGTTACTTGGACAGGACTAAATCTTTCAGGAAAACAGATCAGTTGTTTGTGGCCTTTGCAGCATCCAGATTGGGTAAACCTGTTTCCAAAGTGAGTTTATCCTCCTAGCTTAGAAACGTCATTACCTTTATCTACCATCAGAATAAGCTATCCTTACCTTCCAGAATAAAGACTCATTTTACCAGATCTATGGCTATTTCTGTAGCTTTCCATTCCAGAGCCTCTATGGATGACATCTGCACAGCAGCCACTTGGGCAAGACCTCATACCTTTATCTCTCATTACAAATTGGATTTGGCATTCAGGGGACGAGCATCTATAGTGGTCAGAAATATCCTTCCTTAGGGCCACCCAGGACTCAAGTAGCTGGGGACTCGGTCCTAATAGTAAGGAATGAATAAAGATTTACAACATCAGATTAAGAAGTTATGTCTTACCATAATGTTCCATCTGTGTTGTAGATCTTTATTACTTCCTACCCTCCTTCCCCCTACCTGGACTCCTGGTGGACTTTAGGAACTCCTGGTCAGGGTATTTGTTCAGACAGAGTCTCCTACTCTTTTCTATTACTATCTCTATTATATATAGGGGTGGGCAAACTTGATCTGTAGTAACTATGAGAGGGGCATTATGGGTAGGTCTTAGCTGAGAGTTTTTGGCTGGCGCGAGCTTGGAAACGGCCGTGTCGGTTCCGAGGACGGAACTGAAGTCGTAATAGTAATGAATGAATAAAGCAGGGAGTGTGAAATGTTCATGTGAAAATGCAGAAGCGCGAAAGACTGTTTCAGGAAAAGTAAAATCTTACAACCTGCACGTTTGCTACGGGGTACTAAAACATAGAGATAGCCGGTCAAAATCTTTCAGATGACGAAAATAAAATCTGAGTACTGGCGATGAACATAAGGATGGTATATTCCCGATTAACTTAGCCTATATTGCGCTTGTAATCAGGAAGGCAGGATCTACCATGCACTGCATGCAGCAGTATGTAGTTCACTGGCAAAGTGAGACATGCCAGTCAGGACTCCAAAATTTGGCAGTTAGTCCTCTCCCTGCCTCAAAACCATGTGTGCCACAATTTAACTTACTTACACTCCCTTCTCCAGCTTAATAGACCTGCTGTCTCAGACATGGGACTAAATTCGCAACCGCGAGTTAACGAACGAGTTAACACATAATACTTCTTTTAAGGAAGGGATGAAAGACTTCTTTAGAATGTTACAATTCTGGCCGAAGGGTTCTTTTCATATGTGGAAAGAATGCTTACAAATGGCTACTGATAAGTTGCCAGGGATTCTGTTAAATAGAGTATGCAGTTTCAATAATGAGAATTACTCACACATTACCAGAGGACATGGTAAGTATCACTGAGAAAAGAGGGAGGGTCATAATAGTCTTCCCAAACTAGGGGAAAATTTAAGACAGTTGGACATAGGAAATGGTGTCATTTCAGGAGCCAGGATCTTTCACTGGTATGGTGCCATTAAGACAATATGGAAATTACTAAAAGGTGCAAAGCTGATGAAAGTTTTAGCAAATGCAACTTATGGAGCTATCTCAGATATAACAGAGGAGATGTGTTAATAAAACTGTTAAACAAGTAACTGTTGTTAACAAGGAAGAAAGGGCATTAAGTACAGAGAATCACATTTTCCTGTAGATTGCATTTTCTTCGGCTTAATTAAAAAAAGGGGAAATTGTGAATATGTTTAAAATGGTTCATGGAAAAATAATATGTCTAGTTTGACTTGTTTGTTAAGACGTGGTCGTGGACTAAGCATAATTGTAAATGGCATCCTCTTATAATAATAATAATTTGGAACATACAAAGATGGAAGTTGTACAAAAAAGAAGTAGGGACTTTCTGTAAGTCTTCAGATGCAGAAATGAAAGAAATAAAATACAGACATTTCAACTGATGCAAAGATGACATGAAACAAGAATCAGTCATGCAAACCACAAGAACACTAGGAAATAACATGTGCTGCTATGCAAAGTGTATATAAAAACTGGATATTGCTTGCTTTTCTTGAGAGACATCTTGATCAAGTGTGCATTAATCTTAGACATGACACAGCTCATGAGAAGCAAAGACTTTTTTCTAGCTATGTTATAATAGAATTTAAATAACTCAGACAGTGTAACTGCTTGGACATGTTAAACTATAACAGAAACAGCAGTACATTGTGAGTCTGGTTACTCTGCCATTAGAAATAATTTAACATTGGCAACTTTTTTAGTCTTTCTGTCCAAGGCTTCAATGGACAGTATATGTGCAGCTGCAATCTGGACAGTCCTCATACCTTTATTAGTCATTACAAACTGGATCTAGTCTCGAGGGAAAGAGCTGCCTTTGTCCTCAGGCATATCCTTCCTTAGAGTCCACTACCCCAAGAGTTGAGAATAGAATGAGAATTGACAACATCAGCTAAAGAAGTTATGTACTTACCATAACGTTCCATCTGTATTGTCCATTTTCATTCTTCTTCAACTCCCCATGTACTTACCATAACATTCCATCTGTATTGTCCATTTTCATTCTTCTTCAACTCCCCATGTACTTACCATAACTTTCCATCTGTATTGTCCATTTTCATTCTTCTTCAACTCCCCATGTACTTACCATAACGTTCCATCTGTATTGTCCATTTTCATTCTTCTTCAACTCCCCACATACAACCCTCAGTGTTTTTTCACAATGAATTTCTGGAGGAACGCAAGATTAAAAGGACACCATTGTTCTTCTTGTTGAGCCCCAGATATGGCTTATTCTATTAGGATTTTTTATTTTAGTTTTTTTTTCTACTTTATATAAAACAGCAAACAAAATCTGAGGTATGTTAGGGGTTGGTTTATTATGGGTAAAGGAGGTATTCAAGAGATTTTTGGTGACCATGAGCTATAGTAATGGCTGAGTTGGATCCAAGGATTGATCCAAACCCAACAGTTTGGAAGACTGAAAATGGACAACACAGATGGAACGTTATGGTAAGTATATAACTTTTTTCCTCCCAGTTACTCAGGTACAGCAGAAAATCACAGGTTTTCTCTTCACGCTGTCTTCTAACTCTACTTTTTTTAAAAATATTTCTTCTTGAGAAACCTGATATTCAGTCAGCTGTTTCTTCATGTGAACCTCAGATTTTTGGAGTTTTATCAGTTCATTTGAATGGTTAGTTAAAGCTTCTTTTAATTTTCAAGCTTTTTGTTATTTGAATTGATATAGTCCTTTAATGTTTCATTTATTTTAATCATCGCTGAATACATTTGATTTATTTTTTCCTCTAAATTACTGGAAACTTGAATTGCTTTTTGATGAAGAGCTGCAGAATCCTTCCCAGACAGTGTTTTTCTCTTCACCTTTGATTTTCTTTCAGGTTTTCCAAATGTGCTTTTTGATGTTTGCTTACTAGCCAGTTACTGGATTTCACACAAAAACAATATTTTTAATGGCTCACCTTTTTCTCAGTTTCTGTTTTCACATTGGAAGAGTTGAATTATGCTGTTGATCAGTGTGCAATCATCTTGGACATCTGTTGATTCTGTTGCATTAAGGCAGCATACTTTGTTATGTAAAATCAGATATTTTCTGATGACTTAAAAGCCAAAATTTTAATTCACTTTTTCATTCTCAATTGATGTTTGGTCCCTCTGTTACACACATTCTGAAACAGTGAGATGATAGAGAACAAATTAATGCATGGGTTATCTAGGATGTTTCATGTACCTATGTTTTTCCCAAATAAGTCATCTTCATCTCCCTTCAAGGGGCAGAAGAAACAATAATCCCAGCAAACAAAAGTCAGGGATCCAAAAGGAAATGGCAGGAGGATAATTCTTTGAAACCAAACAAGAGAGGTTCCTTTCTGAAAGAGGATCAACCCCTTGCAAAGGAATGGCAGTGGTGAGTCACACATCATTTCCTAGTCCCTTCTTGCCCTTTCTTCTCTTCCTCCTTCCCCCAGACTTTCTGTCTCTCTACTCTGCAGCCTGGCTGCAAATAGTCTCAGACAAATGGGTTCTGAGCATAATTTTGAGATATTACATTTGGCAGTAGATAGAAAACCCTCTCCCTTTCAGGGGAACCTTCCCCTACACACACACACACACACACACACACACACACACACACACACACACACACACACACACACACACATGCATGCACACACACACACACACACACACACACACACACACACACACACACACACACACACACACACAAGACCAGACAAAGCTGTTTCCTCCACAAGTACATCATATGGTAGAAGCAGGGGTCATAGAACCAGTGCCTAAGATACACAAAGCAAATAATTTTCCTCAAGAATCTTTCTGCTGTCAAAAAAAGTTCTCCCAGAGTTCCTTCATAGACGTGTCCTTTTTAAACACCTTTGTAAAAATTCTGAATTTCAAAATGCTCTCCTTACTGTCAGTCCTAGAACTGCTTCCAGACCACTGATTCATGATGACTCAAAGACACTTATCAAGTTCCTACTGATCTCAATTTAAGCAAATTTTTGAGATTTGCTGTGTCTGGCTTTCTGCATTACTCTTTCAGCTCTCTACTGCACTTTGAGTGTTTACAAAGTGTCTGGCCCCCAGTAGTTGCCCATTACAGAACCTTAGACATCTCCATTTTCCTTATTCAGGCAACCAGCTGATTTGTGCAGATTCTGTATACAGGTATTTGAAGTTCTTATTCAAGACTGAATCCTTCCTTTTCCACCTGAGCTTCAAACTGAAGCTTCAGAAGTCCTTCTTCACACCCTGTCAATGATTTGTTTCCCTACAGTATTGGATAGACATAGTGAAAAGGATGGATGTTATGCTATCCATCTCGCCTTCTTTCTTTCTGGTTGGATTCGGAGACGATGTCGGCTCCAACTTGGCCAGTTCTAAAGCTCGAAGAGTTCTTACTGGCTCGAGGTTATCCCAGCATGCATAGCTGTAGCTACCCAGATCTTGTTTGCCACTTGCAGCGTCGCGATTGTCTTCTGCTGGTTCAGGCTAAGTAGTTAATTTTTTCTGTAAAAATTATTTGTTTAGGCTAATTTTCAGTAGAAGTTAGAGTTTATCTTACTTATCATCCCCTATCCTCATTACAGTTGTTGTTTGCTGTTGATAGGCTGTTGTTTCCTCTCAGGTTTTTTTGTGTGTGTTGTCAGCAGCCCGTTTTTTTCTTTAGGATTGTTGTCTTGCCCCTTTTTTTTCTCCTTGCTTCTTAGGAAGAAGCCATTTTAGTTAGAGGCTTTCTCCCTTTGGTAGCAGTAGCCATTTAACTTAGAGGCCACCCCCTCCTCTTCTTTCCCTCCTTCTTTCCATGAAAAAAAAATGTATATATGTACACTTTATTGTGCTTCCCTCTTTGTGTTTATGATGTCTAAAGAACATACAAAGCAGTCGGGTTTTAAGAAATGCGACTTATGTTGCTAAAAAATGTCCCTTATGGACGGGCACACGAGTTGTATTTATTGTTTAAGTGCAGTTCACTTGCAGGACTTGTGCTATGTATGCCATGGCTTCATTGCACAGGTTTTGCAGGAGAGGAGCAACAAACTGATTTTGAGAGGATTATTAAAACCTCAGGTTGAAGATGCATCAGATACTCAGCCTTCCAAAAAATCTGATGACAAACAGGCATCTTCGGCAGCTCCACCTTCGGTGCTGACAAAGTCAAAATTGAAATCTTCGGATCCTTCAGAGTGGATAGTTGGCTCCGAAGAGTCCTTTTCTCAGGCAGCTCCATCTGTGGCTTCAGAGCCATCCCAGACTCAAAAGAGATTGAGATCTCCTTCTTTGGACCCAGTGAGATCTGTGCCTCAGTCTCCACTTTTGCAGTCAGTGGCAGGTAGTCACCAGTCCTCGGCCCACTCCTCTCAATCATCCAGGAGTTTATTGGATAATGATGTGGAGAGAGTGGTGAAGAGGCTGCTCAAGACACAGGTGTTTGCTCAATTGTTGTCAGCACCAGCCCAGAAGGAAGTGACGCCATTGTCCGATCCAGTCCCTTTCTCTGTTCCTCCTCTGACTGTGTCCAGTTTGGAGCCGGAGTGCATGGAAGTAGTAGTGGTGGAACTGTTGGTTCTGACAACCCTTGCCTTGTCAGTTCTGACATTCACTCTGACTTCCTTGACAGTTTGCTCCATCGAGGGGTCTGGGCACCAAGACTCTTCCATCGAGGGGTCTGGGCGCCAAGACTCCCTCGTCAGCTTCGAGGGGGGAAGTAGCATTGGACCCTTGTCTGACCCTGCTCTCCTTCTCAGGGCCTTGGCGCAGGGGAGTTTGGCCTGCACATCAGTCTGGGAGCTGTTGCCTTCAGTGCGGAGAAGGTCTCCAGGCTCCTCGGAACCGGACCCTCCCTCAGTTCCAGATTGTGGCGCCTTCGAGGTGATGAAGAGTGTGCTGTCTACCGAGATGGCCCCAGCCTCAGCTCCCTTGGCTCTGTCCCCATTGATACCAGTGTCTGCCTCGGATCCTTCTCTCCATCCCAAGCGTAGGGAACCAATGCCCCAGGATGCCCCACAGGGCGACTCTTCTTTTTCCGAGACCTCTCCTGAGCATGCCTCAGAGGAGGTTGCTAGGAAGAAAAAAATGTAAGAGGAAACATGTGGACTCCCCTGAGTCCGTCACCTCTGACACTGACTTGGATGACTCGAAAGGGTCCCCATGGTCCCCCTTTGAAGATGTGTCATTCCTAGACATCCTGGAGATCCTTAGTCAGAGGGGAAACTGGAAGTCCCTTGTTCCTTCTGAGGATGAGTCTGTGTACCTGGACACATTTGGTTCCCGACCTTCCACCTCCTGGTTGTCTCCGCCTTTTGACCCACTTTTGTCTGTAGTGAGTCAAAAGGCATGGAGTGCTCCAGAGACCATGGAGCCTGTTCCAAGAAGGCCTAACAAATTCATGACTGCACCAGACGACAAGACCTTTCTCACCAAAGGTGTGCCAGTTGATGCTATGCTGGTGGCAGCAGCCACCAAGAAGGAACTCGTGGAGACTTCCTCTTCTATCCATCCGCCAAACAAGGAGTCTAGAGCCATGGATAGATATCCACCAAACAAGGAGTCTAGAAGCCATGGATAGATATGAGAAGCGTGTTTTCTCTTCAGCGGCCTTTACTCTTCGGTCACTGAACTATTTGACACATTTCACAAGACTTCAGAGGGATCTCCTTAAAGAGCTGGGAGATACCCTACAGAATCCTTCAGCTGAGGGAGAGGCTTCCAAGTCAGCTAACCAGCTAGCGACCCTAACCTCCATTGTCAGCTCCTCCATGTGCTTGATTTCTTACGCAGCAGATGGAGCGAGTAGGGCTGCAGGCACAGGAGTGGCCCTTCGCAGACATTCCTGGATGCGCCTTCGTTAATTTGCAGAGCCCTTCAAGTCCTCCTTTATGAATGCCCCCTTTGACGGCTCAGCCTTGTTCGGGCCACAAGTTCGATAGACTCTTGCCAGGAGTGAACGAGATGGCAAAACTCTCTCTGCCGTAGGAGTCCATTTTTCTGCTCCATCCCGGCCTTATCCCAAAGGCCAAAAGAGTGGTAAAATGTGGTTCCATAAATCCCAGGGAGCTTCACCAGACACTAGTGGAGATAATTCCCCCAGAGGCAGAGAGGGAAATAATAATGGGAGACACTGACTTTGCAGCGTGGGGGGGGGTCCGCAACAGCTCAACAGGGATACGTTCTCTACCAGGCCCTTTCAGAATCCCTGAAGGATTGCCCAGCTGCTCACCTCTGGAGGCAGTTGGGGGAAGAATATCACTGTACCCAACAACCTGGCAAGATATAACAGAAGACAAGTGGTACGGTGCATAATATCCAGGGGTTACAAAATTCCCTTCTCCCAAACACCCCCATGAAGTCAAAAATCATCAATCCCAGATGTTCCACCCAATCTTCGAGATCAGGCAGTCGTTAAAGTAAAGATTTTGCTGCAAAAAACACCCATTCAGGAAGTCCCCGCAGACCAGATAGATTCCAGAACTTACTCAAGGTTCCTTTAAGTTCCAAAGAAAACAGGGGACAGGAGACCTAGCTTGGATTTCAGCAAGTTAAACAAGTCAGTAAAGAAGACCAAGTTCTGGATGTTGACATTGCTGTCCATTCTACCCTTTTTGGGTCAGGATGATTGGATGTGCTCTATCGATCTCCAGGATGCGTACTACCATATAAAAATGGACAGGCGGTCCAGGAGACATTTACGCTTCTGGCTGGGAGCCAGTCATTACCAGTTCAGAGCTCTGCCCTTTGGTTTCACCACAGCTCCCAGGGTGTTCACCAAATGCATGGCAGTAGTGATGGCTCACCTGAGATGTTTGGGATTCCAGGTGTTTCCCTATCTAGATGACTGACTCCTCACTGTCACCACCGAGCATCATCTCACCTTTCAAGCCTGCTGCCTCAGTAGATCTGAAATATTTATCTTGGAGGACAGCCTTTTTACTGGATATTACCTCTACCAAAAGGGTTTCAGGGCTGCAGGCCTTGTCCATCAAAGTTCCTTATATGATTTTTTACAAAGATAGGGTTTTCCTTCGGACCAACCCAATTACGAAAAATCTGCCTTGTTGCCCTCTCAGTTTATTGCTTTCATAGGCGCTCAACTAAATACAAGAGACATGATAGCCAAGCTCCCACAAGAAAGGGTGCTTGCCATTTGAGGTCAGGTCTCTCTCCTCTTGTCAAAATTATCAGGCTGGATTTGTCCTAAAGGTCTTGGGTTTAATAGCAGCTGCCAGTACTCTAGTTCTGTTAGCCTGTTACCATATGAGGATTCTGTAATGGCTCCTCTTCACTCAGTGGTCGTATCAGGGCTTACCAATGTCACACATGATCTTAATCACAGATGTTTGCAAGAAAGCTCTACAGTGGTGGCTCCACTCTCCCCTAGTTACTATAGGCATACCCTTTGTAACCCCTCATCTGGTAGCCACAGTTACCACGGACGCTTCCCAGATAGGGTGCAGGGGGCATTATCGGGGATAAACAGTCCAGGGAACTTGGCAACCTCATGAATACCATTTGCACATCAATGTCCTGGAGATGCGAGTGGAGTTATTAGTGTTGCAAGCACTTCATGACTCTCTCCCTTTGGGCTATACAGCAATTCAGATGGACAACGTGTTAGTAGTGTGGTACATCAACAAACAGGGCAGAACCAAATCTTACCCCTTAAGTCAGGAGGTCCTTCGGGTATAGCAATGGGCGATCTCCTCTCAGTGTTTTCTGGTTGCAACACACATTCCGGGGAAGTCCAACGTGATAGCGGACAAGCTCAGCAGGACAATTCTCATGCCCCATGAGTTGTCTCTGAAACAAGATGTGGCAGATACGATATTCCGCAGATGGGGCTAGCCATGCTGCAGTGTTTTTGCCTCTTACCTAAACAACAAATGCAGCAGCTACTTTGCCTGAGTTCCCCCTCTGGGACAGTCACCCAGAGATGCACCGGTCTATGATTGGCCCCCCCTGGGATTCTTTATGCTTTCCCCCCGTTCCTTTAATTCCAAAAGTTCTTCAGAAAGCAAAGTTGCTGAGTCGCAAGCTGATCCTCATTGCCCCGTACTGGCCTTGTCAGATACTGGCCTTGTCAGATATGGTTCCTGTTACTTTGGCATTATCTGAGAGAGGAGCCTTGGATTCTGGACCCAGTTCCGGACCTCCTGACACGTCAGTCGGGCGCTCTTCATCCCTCCTTTCAAACTTTCAAGCTGACAGCTTGGTTTGTGATCCTAGCCAGGCTTCCTGATAGCTCACCTATGGTTCAACATATTTTAGTCTCTTCCCATAAACCAACTTCTAGGAAACTTTTCTCTAGTAAATGGAAGAGGTTTTCCTTCCGGGCTGAGCAAAAAGGCATTGATCCGTTTACAGCTCCAGTTGCAAAAATTTTGGACTTCATGGCAGAAACCTTCTAAAAAGGAACAGTGGCTGCTATGATTCATGTTCAACTGGCTGCTATTTCTAATCTTCATGTGGGCCTTTTAGGTTCTAATGTCATGTCCCATAAGTTATATAAGGCCATTTTGAAAGGTGCTACACTATTAAGGTCTCCTATCCGAGAACCTCTCCATCCTTGGGTTTTAAACTTAGTTCTAGCTGCTCTGATCTTTCCTTCCTTTGAACCAGCCGCATCTTGTCCTCTAAAGTTCTTCTCATGGAAGACCCTCTTCCTGATTTCTGTTACATCAGCTAGGCAGGTTTCTGAGTTACAGGCATTTTTCATCCGCCTGCCTTATATGATCTTTCACAAGGATAGAGTATCTCTTTGAACTAATCCTTCCTTTTTACCAAAAGTCTGCTCAGAGTATAATTTGAATCACTCAATTGAACTTCCTGTTTTCTTTCCAAATTATGGCAACAAGGCAGAGTACAAATTACATCAACTGGATGTCCACAGGCAGTTACGATTTTATCTTCAAAAGACCAAGGACATCAGAAAATCAGATCAGCTGTTTGTATCTTTCTCTCAGATCAAGCAAGGCTCACCAGTTTCCCAAGTGACTCTTTCAAAATGGCTGTCCAACACTATTACTCATGCTTATGAGTCTCGGAATATGTCAGTCCCTGGAAAAGTGAGGGGACATTCCACTAGGTCCGTGGCTACCTCCATAGCCTTTCAAGCTAAGCTTCCTTTAGATACTATTTGTGCGGCAGCAACATGGGCTACTCCCCATACCTTCATTACTCATTACAATGTGGACATGGCCTCTCGGAACAGGACATCCTTTGGTTCCACGGTTCTGAAACCTCTTTTCCAGTGAACCACCCAGGATTTAGGTGCTGGGGACGCTGTCCCAACCAGAAAGAAGGAAGGCGAGATGGACAACATAACAAAGAATTTATGTTCTTACCATAACATTCCATGTTTTTTGTCCTTTATCTTGCCTTCCTTCTTACATCCCTCCCTCCTTCCCCCATCCTGGATGATTGAAAGAAATTTTCCTTTTTTTTTTTGGCTGATCTGGCTGCATTTCCTTTGCTTTTTAGCCTTTGGTATACTCCTTGTCACCATGGTTGTCCTGTTATTGTCGGTACAAGGAGCCTTTATTGTTTAGTTACCTCTTTGATTGGGTAATTCATATTTTTCCTATCTAGTAGTTAGTTCTCACAAACGAGATTTGGGTAGCTGCCACTATGCATGCTGGGATAAGGGGTTAGCCTCGAGCCAGTAAGGACTCTTTGTGCTTTAGAAGTGGCTGAGTTGGAGCCAAAGTCATCTCCGAACCCAACCAGAAAGAAGGAAGGTGAGATAAAGGACAATAAACATGGAATGTTATGGTAAGAACATAACTTCTTTATTTCCTGCCAGAAAACAAAGTTTTGATTTATCAAGGCATTTTCTTGGATTTCTGTCATTTAGGCATGGCTTCAGCAAGTGAATTTCTCAACATTGTAAGCTTCATGACATCAGTGATCCTCATGACACCCTTAATCAGACTACACATGAGAAAAATTCAATGGTACTTTAAGAATTGCTTGAGCCAACATCTTCATCCCTTGGATTTCCATTAACAGGTACTGGGATTTGTGAAAGAGGAACTGCAGTGGTGGAAGGACCAAATGTCTCTGAATCCAGGACACCGTTTCTCTCTTCAGACCCAAGACCAATCTGTCCAGATGGACTCTTCAAATTTTGCATGGGAAGTAGTGCCCATGGGATTTAAAGTGCAAAGCTTATGGGTCCTCAGGTCACACCAAAGGAAATAAACATTAAAGAGATGCTGGCTGTGATTCATGCCTTAAAAGTTGCTCAACACTTATGGACTCCCATGTCCTCTTCTAATTGCTACAGACAACACTACCGTGCAACAAGCAAGGGGGTACAAAGTCATATCCTCTTTGCTGCTTGGCTGTGATGGTGTGTGAGCTGGCTGTACAGCATTTTCTGACTCTTCAGGCCTCATACATTCCATCAAAGCAAAGCAAATCCAGGACAGACCTTGATGACTGAGGGCTCCATGTAGAAGTCTTCCAGGACTTGATACAAATGTAGGGAGCATCTCAAGTTAGATTTGTTTGCCTCCTTTCAAAACAGACAACTAAAAAAAAATCTGTTTCAGACATCATTGCATCCATGCTAAGAAGCCAGATGCTCCCATATTCAGGAATATTACTGTATGCATTTCCAACCTTTCTGATGATTCCTAAAGTACTTCTAAAGATTCATAAAGAATAACCAAAGATTATTGTGGTAACCCCCCTTTCGGCCCAGGCAAAGTTGGTTCTGCTTTTTAATGGAATTAGCCATGAGCACTTACCTTAAGCTGTCTCAGAAACTGGATCTGCTCACACAATATCAGGGGCAAATGTACACCCCAACTTAGAGGGATTGTAATGGACAGCCTGGATGATTCTATTTTGATACTTGTTCCATGGAATGCACAGCAGGTATATAAGGAGGCAAGAAAAAAAGAGTTAATTAGTTACATCCGTAACCTTCAAGGTGATGCCCAGATTTGCACTGAACTTGTAGATCTGAAGTAGTTACTTCATTTGATCTGCAACCTGTGGGATTCGGATCCAACCTCGGATCCGACTGGCAGCTTTCCAAGCTTCAAGATCCGAGCTCCTAGCCCCTCCCCCTACCCATAATCCCTTGCTACCAACCACATTACCTCAGATCGTTTTTTGCCGCGGCTAAAGACAGTTGCTTCTTAGTGAAGAGCTCCTGGCCTGGTGAGATTGTTCCTTTTTCTAAAAAGCTAATTCTAGTTTAAATTGTGTGTGTGTTGTTTTTTAGCATTTACCTAACCTACCCACGTTAAAAAAAAAAAAAAAAAAACTTTTTCCCTTAGTTTAAATTTTGTCTCTCCCCTCCCCCACTTAGTGTTTGGGTGTGTGTGTGAGAGAGTTATGGCTAAAGCAAAAGCTATATTTTCTAAGTGTACTGAGTGTGACCATAAGCTTTCCCCAGCTGATGGCCACACTCAGTGTGTTTTGTGTCTGGGGGCAGCACATTTGTCAGAGGCCTGCCAGATTTGTGCAGCCTTTAATCCTCGGGCACTTAGGGACAGGAAGAACAAGCTGATCCTGGCGGAAAAACTACCTCAGGAATCAGCTTCTTCTTCCTCTCCTAGCCGGATCCAGGCTACTCCGGTAGCTTCAGCGCCGGCTACTCCCTCAGCTGTACCCAGGACTCAACCTCCCTTATCGGGTACTATCTCTGTGGAGTCTGGTTCTTCTTCCCACAGGGAGAAGAAGAAACACAGAGAGAGAGAGGGTCATGTTTCGAAGAGGCGGGCCGAGTCTCATCCCTTGGCTCCGCCTGAAAAGATTTTGAAATCTCCTGAGAGGGTCTCCGGATCCTTGTCCTCTCGGCTCCATTCTCCTTCTTTTTCCCCGGAGCTGGAGGAGGAGGATAGGTCTCCCTCGAGGTCTTCGAGGCGGCCTTCCCGGCCTGCTTCGACTACCTCTTTGCGGTCTACCAGAAGCATCTCCGAAGCAGACATGGATCGGATGATGCGAAGATTTTTGCAGACCCAGATGCAGATGGGGATGCTCTTGCCTCCCCCCCCTTTGGGAGGGAGTGCAGCCCCCATGTTTGCCCCGATAGCTCCTTCTCTGACCTGTTTTTGGGTCTCGGAGTTTTCAGATCCAGGCCCTTTCGGATCCGGGGATACGTCGGCGCCGACAGGGATAGTGTCTTCAAAGCCGACTATGCCTTCGAGCTTGTCGGATCCAAGCTCTCGGGGCCGAGGGTTGAGCATCGGATCCGAGGGAGTGGTTGTGTCTTCAGCGCCGATGGGGCCGGAGCGCACCACTGCCTCGGATCTGATTGCTTCGGCTCCGACCCCGATCCTTACCTCGGAGCCGAGGAGGTTACTTTCTCAGGCTGGTGATAGTGAATCTCCCTCGGCCTTTGAGGTAGTGGAGAGGGTACTGTCGAGTTCATCCAGGTCCCCGACCGGGCCTTCGGATCCACCCGTACCCCCACTGTATCAGGGTCTGTCTTCGCTCATCTGTCCATCAGGACAGCCTGCCCAAAGCCTCCAGTTAGTTCCCAGGGAGGAACACCAACCGGTGGACGAGCCCTCTTCGGACAGCCCTGCCGAAGAGGTGCCTCGGAAGCACCAGTGCAAAAGGAGGCACCTGGACTCCCCCGAGTCCATTACCATGGATACAGATTTGGAGGATACAGAGGGTTCCCCAAGGTCAACCCCTGAAGATGTCTCATTTGGAGACATCATGGAGATGTTGCATATAAGAGGGGGGTGGTCAGCCCAAAAGCCCTCCATGGACGAGTCCGTATTTCTGGAGGCCTTTGAGGCAGGCCCATCTACCTCCTGGGTGTCCCCCCCAGCCGACCCCTTGGTGGACCTAATTACCACCAGGGCTTGGAAGGAGCCCGACACCGTGAAGCCTATCCCTAGATGCCCGGATAAGGTCCTCAGCCCTCCCTCTGATAGACCTTTGTGGTCCAAAGGCGCACCAGTGGATGCTATGTTGGTGGCGGCTGCCACTAAGAAAGAACTTGTCCAAGAAAGTTCTTCAGTCCATCCGCCGGACAAGGAGTCCCGGGCTTTGGACCGTATTGGGAAGCGGATGTTTGCTTCAGCAACCTTTGCTATAAGGTCACTGAACTACATGGCACACACTATCAGGCTACAACGTGACTTAATCAAGGAATACGCTGCAGACCCTCCGGAGTCCATCTCGGTCTCAGACAAAAAGGTTTTTGAGACCCGAATGGCCACTCTAAAGTCCATATCAAACACATCTATGTGGCTTCTTTCTCATGCCACGGAAGGAGCTGCTAGAGCTAGCGGAGCGGGAGTAGTTTTGCGACGGCACTCCTGGCTCTGCCTCTGCGATTTCACGGATCCCTTCAAGGCGTCCTTCGCGAATGCCCCTTACGATGGTTCGGCCTTATTTGGCTCATCGGTTCGCGACACGCTAGTCCAAAGCGAGAAGGACGGGAAGACGCTGTCAGCCATCGGAGTCCGCTTCTCGAACCCCCAAAGATCCTTCTCCAGGAATCAGAGGGGGCAAAAGAAGCTGTGGTTCCAGAAATCTCAGCAATCTTGTCCTGCTGGGGACAACTCGTCCTCTAGAGGCAGAGGAGGACAAGGTGGACGCCGGCCCAGAGGCAGAGGGGGCCCGCATAACTTCGGGTCTAGAGAACCCTTCTCAGAGGGACCCGCGCAACAGCCCCGAGGGCTTGCCCAACTGTCCCTCTCTGGAGGCAGTCGGGGGGGCGACTATTGGAGCACCTATCAAGATGGGAGTCAATTACTAACGATCGATGGGTGCTCCAGATAATATCCAGAGGTTACACAATTCCGTTCTTGCAACCCCCCCAAGCCCAAACATCTCCCCGATGTTCCACCCCATCAAAGGGAGTCCGCAACTCTAGAAATTTCAGAGTTGCTTAGAAAAAGAGCCATCCAGCCCGTCCCCCCAGATCAGTCCGGATCGGGTTATTACTCCAGGTTCTTCTTGGTGCCAAAGAAAACGGGGGACCTCAGATCCATTCTAGACCTTTCGTCCCTGAACCTGTTCATACCCAAGGAAAAGTTCTGGATGGTCACCCTCCAATCTATTCTCCCCCTGCTACAGGAGAATGACTGGATGTGCTTGTTGGATCTCAAGGACGCGTGCTACCATATACTAATGGACAGACGGTCCAGGAGATTTCTCCGCTTCTGGCTAGGAGCCAGTCATTATCAGTTTAGGGTGCTTCCATTTGGCCTAACCTCAGCCCCCAGAGTGTTTACCAAAGTCATGGCAGTGGTAGCAGCCCACCTGAGACTCCAGGGCATTCAGGTGTTCCCTTACCTGGACGATTGGCTCCTCACCGCCCCCAACAAGCATCTTCTGGTTACAGCGAGAGACTATGCCCTATCTCTGTTTGCTCAATTGGGCAAGTCCTGCCTGTGCCCATCTCAAGCCCTAGATTTCATAGGGGCCAGGTTGGATACTCGAATCTCCAGAGTGGTCCTCACACCAACCAGAATAAACAGTTTGTACCACCAAGTTTTGGATATTCTTCAGATCCCAACCCCCCCAGCAGAATTAGTCCTGAGGGCGTTAGGATCTATGTCGGTGGCAATCGGCCTTTCTCTTCATGCCCGTCTGCAGATGCATGTATTACAGTGGACTGTCAAGGTCCAATGGTCTCTGTTGACCCATTCTTTGGACATGCCGATTCCCCTGAGCAGGGCATGCAGGGACTCCCTACTTTGGTGGTTGCAGGCAAAAGATCTCAAAGAAGGGAGACCCTTTGTGATTCCCCTAGTCGAAGCCACATTGACCACGGACGCTTCCTGCCTCGGGTGGGGTGGGCATTATGCAGGGAAGTCAGTCCAAGGAACGTGGACTCCTCTAGAGACTGCATTACATATCAATGTCCTAGAGATGAGGGCAGTGCTGTTGGCGTTGCAAGCTCTTCATCACCTTCTACCTCTGGGGACTATTGCAATCCACACGGACAACATGTCCGTGGTATGGTATATCAACAAACAGGGAGGGACCAGGTCTTACCCCCTGTGTCGAGAAGCCATGAGAGTGTGGGAATGGGCGATTTCCACCAAGCGCTTTCTGATAGCAACGCACATTCCGGGACGGACCAACATATTAGCAGACAGCCTAAGTCAGGTGTTTCTCAGCCCTTACGAGTGGTCTCTGAATCCCTCGGTCGTGAAACAGATATTCCACAAATGGGGTCAAACTCGCTGCGACCTTTTTTCTTCTCCCCTAAATGCAAAATGCAGCGAGTACTTCGCGATAGTTCCCCCCAAAGGGGAATCTCCCAGGGACACCCTGGTTCATGCTTGGCCGCCCGGTCTTCTTTATGCATATCCTCCTCTTCCTCTGATGATGAAGTTCATCCAGAAAGCCTGTCGGTTGGGAAGCAAAGTGATTCTCATTGCTCCATTCTGGCCTCGACAAGTCTGGTTCCCTTTTCTGCAGTCTCACAGTGTGGCTCCCCCTTGGATTCTGGATCCCAAACCAGACCTAATCTCGCATCCGACGAGATGCCACACTCCAAACCTGGTCAGCCTCTGGCTCACAGCCTGGCTGATCCAGTTCCGTTAATGGCAAGGACTCCCGGTATCTCTTCCCCAGTCAAGGCTATTCTCTTGGCAGCTCATAAGCCATCCACCAGAAAACTCTACAACAGTAAATGGAAACGTTTTTCCATCTGGGCAAAGGATAAGGGATTAGATCCCTTTACGGTTCCTATTCCCAACATTCTGGACTTTCTATCCCTCCTTTTTCAGCAGGGAGCTAGCGCTTCCACCATTAAAGTTCAACTTGCTGCCATCTCCCATTATCATGTGGGAGATGGCATAAGTTCTTTGGCTTCAGTTAAAATATGCAAAGCCTTTCTAAAAGGCGTGTTCCTCTTAAAGCCTCCCATTAAGCCGGCTATGCCTCCATGGGATCTTACCCTAGTATTACAAGCATTAACGGGGCCACCTTTCGAACCTGCGGCCTCTGCGCCATTAAAGTTCTTATCTTGGAAGACAGCCTTCTTGGTAGCAATTACCTCCACTAAGCGGGTTTCAGAGCTACAAGCCTTGTGCATTGTTTCCATACCTTATTTTTCACAAAGATAGGATGTTAAGTTGTCAATCTCGCCTTCATTCTTGCTGGATGGGTTCGGAGCCGATCCTTGGCTCCGACTTGGCACTTGCTTTAGCTCGAGAACTCCTTTTACCAGCTCGAGGCAACCCTATATCCCATGATGCAAGGCGGAACTACCTCAGATCTCGTTTGCCGCTTAGCGAAAGAGGTCTCCTTTGCCAGCTGAGGTAAGTTTTTTCTTGTTAAAGAAGAAAAAGTTCAGTTAGGGGTTTATTTTTCCCTTTAGTGTTAGATTAGCCTGTACTTAGTTACAGCCCACCCTATTCCCTTCCTTTTAAACTTTTATAATAGTTTTCAGTTTAAAGTTTTAGTCAGGCCTAGTTCCCCAAGTTATTCCCTTCCTGTGTGTCTGTGTAGGGATTAAGTTGTGTGTTTGTGGGGACTGTTTGTGTCTATCCTTTTAGGATGTCTAGAGAAGGCAAGGTCTCAGGCTTCAAGAAGTGTGACCAGTGCTGTCAGAAAATGTCCCTGACAGGCGGTCACACTTCTTGTGTGTATTGCCTGGGGCCTTTGCACCTGCAGGACTCCTGTGCGTTGTGTCATGCTTTTAGCCAGAGAGTCCTGCAGGAAAGGAGGAACAAATTAATCCTCCGAGGTTTACTTAAACCTGAAGGTTCTCCTCCTAAGCCAGGGGCAGGAAAACCTCTTAAGCCACCGAAGGCTCAGGCTACAGTGTCCAAGCCTCCTCCGGTGGCTCGGGCTCCGGCGGAGCCGAGATCGGCTCGGCTGGAGTCGTACTTCTGCTGTTAGAGTAGTGGGTTCGGTGCGGCGGCTCCGATACCCTGACTACTGTGGCCTTGTTGGCTCCGGCTGGAGCCGACACTTTATCCAGCATCGGGCGAGATATCCTCGGCTCCATCTGGGTTCAAGGGACTTCGGCTCCGATGGCCGACCGTAAGAGATCCGGTCCCCTTGATACTAAGTATTCACTCGGCTCGGGTCTCCTCTTTTGTCGGGCGGAGCCATCGAGCCGATCTTGAGATCTTCCAGGCTGTCTGACCACGATTTGGAGAGGGTGGTAAGCAGGCTGTTGAAGTCTCAGGCACTGGCCCAAATGCTCCATAGCCCGTCTCAACAGACTTGGCTATAGCCCGATTCTTGAGATTCCTCCTCCGACTCCACACCAGAGTTGGGCGGAGCTTCTTGGGACAGCGACTGTTTGATGCTGGAGCCGATACATCCTTCGGCTCCGTCATCTTCGGCTCGATCTCCTCCTTGAGACCTTCCTTGGAGGGATCCGGTCGTCGGGTTTCCACTGTCGGCTCCGAGGGGCTAGTGGCATCGGACCCTTGTCCGACCCGCTCTCCCTCTCGGGGCTTCGGCTTTGGTAAGCTCGGCGCCGACATCGACCTCGAGCCTTCTCTCTCCTTGGAGCCGACCATTCCTGTTTCTTGGAGCGGGTGTGTTCAGGTCTCCCGGGGAGAGGAGCCTTTGAGGTGATGAGGAGTGTCCTGGCCTCTGAGCCTGGTCAGCGGTCTATCCCTCTAGCTCCTCCCTCATCAGTGCCTGCAGATGCCTCTTGCCAGCCTCTTGCTCTCAGGCCCAGGGATCCATCGCCCCAGGTTTCCCCACTGGGAATTTCCTCCTCTTCCGAGGTTTCTCCTGACCCTGCAGGGGAACCCCTCGGAAGAGGGCGTGTAAGAGGAAACACACAGACTCCCCTGAGTCTACTACATCTGATACCGACTTAGATGAGCCGGCGGGTTCCCAACGGTCCCCTTCTGAGGATGTCTCATTTTCAGACATCCTTGAGCTCCTCAAACAGAGGGGGAATTGGCCCTCCATTGACCCCTCCGAGGATGAGTCGGTATACCTGGAGGCTTTTGGATCCCGACCCTCTACCTCCTGGGTGTCTCCGCCTTCGACCCACTCATGCAGGTAGTGGCTCGAAGGCGTGGCTCCAGATTCTGTGGAACCTGTCCCCAGGAGACCATCCAAGTTCATCACGGCCCCTTCGGATAAACAGTTCCTGTCCAAAGGTGTCTCTGTGGATGCTATGGTGGTAGCGGCGGCCACTAAGAAGGAACTGGCGGATCCTTCAGTACCTGTCCATCCTCCTAATAAGGATTCTAGGACCATGGACAGGTATGGAAAGTGGATGTTTTCTTCAGCGACCTTTGCTATGCGTTAAGCTGAATTACCTTTGTCACTTCACCAGGCTTCAACGAGATATTCTCAAGGAACTGGGAGAAGTAGTCCAGGATCCTTCTGCTGCTGGGGCTCAGGAAAAGATTGCCTCTCAGCTTGCTATCCTGAATTCCATATCTAACTCCTCCATGCGGCTCATATCTTATGCGGCCGATGGAGCGAGCAGAGCAGGCACAGGTGTTGCTCTTAGGCGCCAAGCCTGGATGCGGCTGTGTAATTTTGGACCCCTTTAAGGCGTCCTTCACCAACACCCCTTTGACGGTTTGGCTTTGTTGGGACCTCAGGTGAAGGATACTTTGACCAGATGTGAGCAGGACGGTAAGACTCTTTCTGCCGTTGGAGTCCAGTTTTCCACTCCTTCTAGACCATATCCCAAGGGTCAGAAGCGGGGGAAGATGTGGTTCCGTAAAGCCCAAGGAGCTACACCGGACACACGTGGTCAGTTTACCCCCAGAGGCAGAGGGGTAACAATAATAGACGCCGCCCTAGAGGCAGGGGTCCTCAGAACCAGGGCAACAGGGAGTCTCTTCCTGAGAAGCCCTTTCAGCATCCCTGAGGTGTTGCCCGACTGTCCACCCTTGGAGGCAGTCGGGGGAAGAATTTCGCTGTACACAGTAGCCTGGCAATCCCTATCACAAGAGAAGTGGGTACAGTCGATCATATCCGAGGGTTACAAAATCCCCTTGAAGGTTTCCCGTACCTCTACAATCCCTTCCAGACATCTCACCCGGTCAAAGGGATTTGGCAAGACAGGAAGTTTCAAAACTCCTGGAAAAAGAGCCATCAAACAGTGCCGGCAGACCAAGTAGGATCCGGCTTCTACTCAAGATTCTTTTGGTCCCCAAAGGACGGGAGATTGGAGACCAATACTAGACCTAAGCAGACTAAACAAGTCTGTCAGAAAGGCAAGATTCTGGATGGTCACGCTGCAATCCATTCTGCCCTTTCTGGGCAAGGACAACTGGATGTGCTCTATAGACCTTCAAGATCGTACTATCACATAAAGATTCACAGGCGGCTCCAGAAGGTTTCTCCGCTTCGGCTGGGAGCCAGTCATTACCAATTCAGAGCACTGCCCTTTGGCCTCACTTCAGCCCCAGAGTGTTCACCAAATGCATGGCAGTGGTCACAGCTCATCTGAGGCGTCGAGGATTCCAGGTGTTTCCTTATTTGGACGACTGGCTCCTCTCCGCCACCTCAAGCATCAGCTTCTTCGGTCCAGAGACTACACCCTACAGCTTTGCAAGAGTCTAGGAATTTTGGTAAATTTGAAAAATCCTCTCTGCTGCCTTGCCAATCTATCACCTTTATAGGCAGAGTTAAATACCGTCAAAATGTTAGCCAGGCTAACAGATCAAAGGATTCTGGACATCCAGAAATTTGTTCAGCTTCTGTTACAAAGCAACAAGATCAAAGCCAGGTTTGTCTTGAAAGTTCTAGGCCTAATGGCTGCGGCCATTGTTCTTCTTCCACTGGCTCGCTTCCACATGCGTCTCCTGCAGTGGATGTTATTCACGCAGTGGTCGTACCACGATCTGCCCATGAGACACGAAATCTTGGTAACACAGTCGTGCAGGGCTCATCTGATGGTGGATATCTTCCCCTCTTCTTCATCAGGGCCGACCCTTTGTTCCCCTCCTCCAGTTGCCACAGTCACCACGGATGCCTCTCTGATCGGGTGGGGGGGCATTATCAGGGCAGGATGGTCCACGGGACGTGGCAACCCATAGAATACCACCTGCACATAAATGTCCTGGAGATGAGAGCAGTGCTTTTAACGTTGCAAGCCCTCGGCGACTTTCTTCCCACAGGGACTATTGCAGTACAGACGGACAACATGTCCGTGGTCTGGTACATCAACAAACAGGGCGGAACCAGGTCCTATCCCTTATGTCGAGAAGCTCTCAGACTTTGGCAATGGGCGATCTCTTCTCAGCGGTTTCTGATAGCAACGCACATCCCGGCAGGTCCAACCTTTTGGCGGACAGGCTAAGCAGATCTATTCTGATGCCTCACGGTGGTCTCTCAATCAATCTGTAGTGGATCAGATTTTTCTGAAGTGGGGCACCCCTTGTTGCGATCTTTTCGCTACCCCTCAAAACAGCAAGTGCCCAGATTACTTCACACTATTTCCTCTTCCAGGCCAACCCTTGAGAGACTCTCTAACCCAGGATTGGCCTCGGGGACTTCTTTATGCTTTTCCTCCCTTTCCATTGATTCCACAAGTCATTCAGAAAGCCACCGTTTTGAGAGCCAAATTGATCCTCATTGCTCCATATTGGCCTCGACAAATTTGGTTTCCGTCTCTACATCATCATCTTCTGGTGCAGCCCTGGCATCTGGACCCAGTTCGGATCATTTGATCCACCAGTCGGGTCAGCAGCACCGGGCCATTCATTCTCTCAACCTCACTGCTTGGTTGCTCCACTTCCTTCCCTAGCCAGGCTACCAATGATTTCTGACTCAGTCAGAGACATTTTAGTGTCTTCTTTAAAGTCGTCCACTAGAACTGTTTATGCTAGCAAGTGGGGGCGTTTTTGTTGGGCAAGCGCCAGAAATATTGATCCTTTTACCGCTCCGGTACATTCTGTTTTGGATTTCCTGGCGGAGGTTTTCATTCGGGATCTTCGTCATCTACAGTCAAAGTACAACTGGCTGCTATTTCCAAGTATCATGTTGGCTTGCATGACAATAACATCATGTCTCATAGGTTATGCAAAGCCTTTTTAAGAGGAGTTTTTCTCCTAAAACCGCCTGTGAAACATCCTCCTCCGCAATGGGATCTAAACTTAATATTGGCAGCCCTAATTCTACCTCCTTTCGAACCGTCTGCTACGTGTTCTTTAAAGTTATTGACGTGGAAAACTATATTTTTACTGGCTGTTACTTCTGCAAGAAGAGTTTCTGAGATTCAGGCCCTCTGTATTCGTTCACCTTATCTGGTTTTCATAAGGATAGGGTTTCTCAGAACTAACCCTTCCTTTCTTCCCAAGGTTGTATCTCAAACCAATATTAACCAATCTATTGATCTACCAGTTTTCTTTCCTAACTATTCTGACAGAGCTGAACAGAAGCTGCATTTTTGGATGTTCATCGTCAGCTCAGGTACTACTTGCATAGGACTAAACAAATTAGAAAATCAGACCAATTGTTTGTCTCCTATGCAGAAAACAGGTTAGGTCTTCCAGTTTCTAAAGTGACCTTATCTAGATGGTTGACTTCCACCATTTCCTATGTGTACTCTCTAAGGGCAAACAACTATCTTCTAAGCCAAAAGCACATTCGACCAGGAGTCTATCCACTTCTGTAGCCTTTCAGGATAGACTTCCCATTGACACTATTTGTGCAGCAGCTACTTGGGCCACGCCTCATACCTTTGTGTCTCATTACAAGTTGGATTTGGCCTCCAGAGATAGGGCCAGTTTTGGTTCCACAGTTCTCAGGAGTCTGTTCCATTGAGCCACCCGGGATACAGGTGCTAGGGGCCTTGGTCCCATCCAGCAAGAATGAAGGCGAGATTGACAACTTAACATTTAGAAGTTATGTACCTACCATAACGTTCCATGTTAGTTGTCTTCTCTGCCTTCTTTCTTCGTCCCTCCCTCCTTCCCCTGGCCTGGACAGATCTTGGAGAGTTCCTATTAGATTGCTTCCTCTGGAGCATTGTTATGAGGACTTCTTTTAGGAACCATGGTTCCTAATTATGTTAGGATAGTCTTTAGCAGGGTCAGTTAGCTGCCAAACGAGATCTGAGGTAGTTCCGCCTTGCATCATGGGATATAGGGTTGCCTCGAGCTGGTAAAAGGAGTTCTCGAGCTAAAGCAAGTGCCGAGTCGGAGCCGAGGATCGGCTCCGAACCCATCCAGCAAGAAAGAAGGCGAGAGAAGACAACTAACATGGAACGTTATGGTAGGTACATAACTTCTAATTTGCCCTCAGGACTAATCCTTCTTTTCTTCCTAAGGTAGCCACAGAGTCTAACATTAATCAATATATTAACCTCCCTGTTTTCTTTCCTAGCTTCCAAAACAAAGGTGAATACACATTGCACAAATTGGATGTACACAGACAACTGCGTTTTTACTTGCACAGGACTAAAGATTTTCGCAAGTCGGACCAGTTGTTTGTTTCCTATGCTAAATCAGCCATGGGCAAACCAATTTCTAAGGTGACAGTAGTGAATTGGATTTCTCAATGTATCAGACAGGCATACATTTCAATTGGGAGACCAGCTCCGGTTGCCATCCGGGCACACTCTACCAGGTCTGTGGCTACCTCAACAGCGTTTTGGTCTAGAGTTCCAGTTGACGATATTTTTTCAGCGGCTACCTGGTCCTCTTCCCATATGTTCATTTCTCATTACAAACTGGACATGATCTCCAGAAGTAGGGCTTCCTTTGGCTCCGCGGTGCTTCGGAATATCCTTCCGTAGGGACCACCCAGGGCCTTTAGGTAAGCTGGGGACTCTGTCCCACAGGTTGCAGATCAAATGAAGTAACTACTTCAGATATAGAAGTTATGTACTCACCATAACGTTCCATCTGAGTAGATACTTCATTTGTCTGCAACCGACCCCCCCTGCCATCCCCCGAACCTTGGTAAAATATTGTCCTGTGGAGATTTCTCTCCGTATTTAGCTTATAGGGCAAAATAACTGATCTGAGGTAATGTGGTTGGTAGCAAGGGATTATGGGTAGGGGGAGGAGCTAGGAGCTCGGATCTTGAAGCTTGGAAAGCTGCCAGTCGGATCCGAGGTCGGATCCGAATCCCACAGGTTGCAGACAAATGAAGTATCTACTCAGATGGAACGTTATGGTGAGTACATAACTTCTATTTAATGGTACTGTATATGCAGAACCTGTGGATATAGCAAACCTGCTAGCCAACAGGTTCTGTGAAAACTTTACTCCCCTGTCCTCATGATATATACCCCAAAGCATCCCTAACATCTGTCCCCCATGTAAGTATCTCTGAGGAGCAGGTCTTAAATAGGCCAAAAACACAGCCTCTATAGGACCAGACAATATCCCAGGCTGCGTTCTGCATGGCTAAAACAGGAATTAGCATCACCATTGGGCACACTTTTCAGTCACAGGCTAAGCAATGGCTTCATCCCAGCAGAATGGAAAACATCTACCATCATCCTTTCTCACAACGTGGGTGCATCCATGGATGCCGGAAACTATAGACTCATTACCCTGACCAGCCTTAACTGCAAGGACATGGAACAATCATCATGGACCTTATTAACAAAGATATAGGGAATATCCAAACACTCAGTCCCACCCAGTTTGGCCTTGTCAAGTGGAGATCATGCCTGATAAACTTGGTGGACTTCCTCGAGACAGTCACCAAAGCCCTAGATGATGCATATGTGTGCATACAGCCTACCTAGACTTAGTCAAGGCCTTTGACACAATGCCTCACTCAGGCATCATTGATAAACTTACCCAGCTGCGTATTAACATATATATTGTCAGGTAGGTTGCAAACTGGCTCACTTACAGAACTTATACAGTCAAAATAGGGGACTCCACCTTCTCCAGCAGACCCGTAACCAATGGTGTTCCACAGGGATTGGTTCTCAGACCCCTACTGGTTGGAATCTACTTCTCCGAAGTACAGGCTAAAACTAAAGGACTGTGGCTGACAAAAGTTTGCTGATGACTGCAAACTGGGAGTGATCACTGAAACCCTAGCAATGTTAACATCCTGGAAGACAGTCTTACACAGACTGATGACTGGTGCCAAAGTCATGGTCTTAAACTTAATGCAAAAAAATACATAATCACCCCCTTCAGCAAGGGAGATGTTCCTGCAAACTACCACATCAGTAGCAATACCCTAAGCAAATAGTCAGTGGTGATCTGGGCACACAGGTCGATAGCAACCTTAACTTTGATCACCACAGTGGTAAGAAGGGCATTTTATATTGCTCATCTCATAAGTAAGGGCATTGCCTCCAGAAAAAAAGAGGTTAGAACCCCTCTGTACTCTTTCCTCAAAAGGCCAGTAACAGAGTATAATGCTTCATTCCTTTGGTATGCTACTTTCCAAACACCTGCAGCAAATGGAGAGACCACAAAGGTTTTTTTTCCAAAGAAAATTCAGGGTCTTCAAGACCACTTTTCTGAGATTTAAAAAAGTTCAATTACAGGCTTGCTGTTCTTGAACTGTTTGTAAGTTTCTGTGAGGCCATTTTTTGCTTGGGCTAAAGGGAAGTCTCTCTGTTGATCAGTGGCAGTGAAAAACATTGAGCAGCCTGCCTGCCCCTGTGGGAGTGGTTACTGACTTGAAACTGTAGTTTTATTGGCCATTTTGGGTCAGTTCCAAAACTCCTTCATCTTCCTCTCTTAAAACCCTCTTTTGCACGGTTTTGTGCATTTTTGTGCATAGCGCAACAGCGGGCAGCGCTGCCTAATTGGGTTTAAACTATTCCTGGCTCCACAAAGTCTGCTCTTCACATTTTCCCTTAGAACTCCCAATTTAAACACCATATTCTCATTCTAAGGCCCTTCACTGATCCAATTAAGTAATCCTTCAAGTTAGCACTATTAAACCATAGGCACTACTTACTCTTATACTCTCTACGATTACCCTGTCCTCTATTGGTCCGTCTTAAATTCAGTTTCCCTATATTACTCTAGCATGTCCAAAGGCCAGTCAATGGTTTCCTCTCCAGTCCAGCTGGTGAATCTGGGAATTTTGAGGCAATGTTACAACTGTGACACACTAACCCACGCACGTTCAAGCTTGCACGGCCCAACAGCAGAACAGGAACAAACAAGAGCCAGCAACCGGTTCCCAAAAGCTTTAATGAAGTAAAAATAGTGTCAAAGACACAAACACTCTCCAAACAGAAAAAAACCTCAAACTAGTTTCGGTGTAATACCTTCTTCAGTGAGGAAAAAACCATGATAATTCCATAAGACATGCTCCTTATATATGCATAAATAATTAGCCAATAACCAAATGGCTAACAATCAATTACAAAGTCAGATTTAAAGACATGCATCACCCTGAAACCTAACTAATAAGTAGAAATTCATAAATGCACAAACTGTGCATGAATAATGCAGTTTAAACAAAAATATAATGTCAATAACAATAATATGTGGCCAAGATGTGGTATATAATAACTTATAAGTGTATGATATATTAATATATTATAAATGGTCATTCAAACCTGGAGAAAAAAGGGCTCCCAGGTGAATGATCCAATATTTCTCTTTCATACTTAAAACACTCTGCCAACCAGTCTGATTGGACCTATTACCCTGTACTTTATCAATGACACAAAATATGAATTTAGCAGATGGATGCTTAACAGTATGTTGATATAATGCATTACTGATTTTGTGAGTCCGAATGTCACTACGATGTTCTCCTATTCTAGTTCTGAGGGACCGTGAGGTTTTACCAACATAAAAAGCCTGACACTGACATATAGCTAAATAAATCACCCAACATGTTGAACAATTGGCAAATATACGTATATCAAATATCTTACTGGTATTGGCACTGGAAAATTCCTTAGTTTTGTTAATACTTGTACAGGAAGTGCAATGACCACACGGGAAAGTCCCCAACAACTCATCACCAGTGAGGGTAAGTTGTCTGTATGTTGCACCTCCACTGTCCTGATGTTTATAATGAGAAAATAACGTGCCCAAAGTTTTGCCCCTCCTGTAAGAAATAGAACATTGGTCGGTCAAAATATGACGAAGATGTTCATTGGCCAAAAGTATATTCCAATTATTGTTCAACACACTTCTAATCAATTGGTGATTCTTCCCAAATGTAGTAATAAATCGAATGGTATCACCTTTAACAGTGTCCCTAATCTGATATTTTAAAAGATCTGATCTAGACTGCTGGTCTGTCCACACCCTGGCACTAGATATGTCCCTGATGGAGTAACCTCTATCAAGAAATCTATGATTTAAATCCTTAATGGCATCCTCATGATCCTGAGGAGATGAATTAATACATTTAAGACGCAGATATTGTGATTTAGGGATGTTGCGGATGGTGTGACGTGGGTGCATGCTTGACAGAATGAAGTAACGTATTAAATTGTGGATACTTCCTATGTATTTTGGTACTTAGGGTATTATCATCATTCGATATACCGTGACATCCAAAAGTCAATGGTAAACTTATGGTAGGTTATGGAGAATTCAATACCCCAAACATTGCTGTTCAAATGTTCCACAAATTCCATCAAATAGTCAACATCCATACGCCACACCATCCAACAATCATCAAGATAGCGTCCAAATATCCATCTCCTCTAAGTAAATGTTGTGCAAAGGATCATATATGAGACATTCCTCCAGGTATGCCATAAAGAGGTCAGCATATATAGGGGCAAAGAAGCCCCCATAGCTGTACCTCTGAGTTGCCAATAGCAATCACCCTGGAAGAAAAAACATTTTTGTTCAGAACATGCTCTGACAAACATACTAGTAGCGTGTTAAATCCGGGTGGGTATAGATCAGATCTTTGAAGCCAATAGTCCAAGCCTGTAGGCCAGCCAATGGGGAATGCTCGTATAAAGGGATTTCACGTCTAAAGTACACATTATCCATTCTGGATCTAATTGTGTATCAACAATGATGTTTAAAAATTCCGTGGTATCCTGTATACGAGCTCTAACCATGGGCAATAGTGGCTTAAGATATGATGTTAGAAAAACGATAAAGGTTCTGTAAGGGATCCATATCCGGACACAATAGGTCTCCCAGGAGGAGCACTGAGAGATTTGTGGATTTTGGGTAACAGATAAAGAATCTGCTTTTGTGGATCACCAACTTGAAGATGACTTGCAGTTTTGGATGAAATAATACCTTCTTGTACTGCTTGTTGGATGAATGCGTCAATGTCTTGTTTAAACTGGGGTGTTGGATCTATCCTCATGTGCTTATAGCACTGGGCATCAGACAACTGTCTTAATCCTTCCTGTACATAGTAGTCATTATTCAGGACAACCACAGCACCCCCTTTATCCGCCTGGATAATGACAATTTTATGATTTTGTCTCAATTCAAACAAAGCTTCCCTCTCAGAAGGTGTGATATTGTCCTGAGCTATATTAATATTGAAATTTGGAAAATGTAGGTCCCTCAAAACAGCTTGTTGGAAAATCCCAACATTTTTATTCATTGGAGGCTGGAATGTTGATTTTTTAAAAATAAAATCAGTAGATCTTTGAGTGACAGGATTACTCTGATCATTAAAGAAAATTTTTAAATTCAACTTTCTGCAAAATTCAATAACATCAACAGATACTGAATAATGGTCAGAGAAAAAACTTGGGACAAAACCCAATCCTTTATTAAGAATGCAATGTTGTTCCTTAGTAAGTATATGATCAGACAAATTCAGGACATTGTCAAAAGGTTCAACTATTTGTTCAACAGTGCCTGAACTAACCCTGTCATGGAATCTGTATTCATGTCTGCTCTTATGCTTCCTCCCCCCTCGGGATTTCCCAACATGTCTAAAGGGAACTTAGATTGATTTTTCTTTTTTACAGGGGATCTGACACTGGTGCCTCCCTCGCTGTCAGTGTAGGATGACTCCTCTCCTGAGGTACTAGTGTAACTGGAATCATGATGTTTTAAAATTGACCTAGGTCTTTTCTTTGATTTACCCACATTTACCATTGGTCCCGCGTCCCTGAATCTGACAGTCCTTTGAACCTGAAATGGTTGACCTCTCTCATAATCCTGTATATCCCTAGAAAATTTTTTAAGTTTTCTATCCTTCACCATATTATCATAAACCGTAAGTTCCTTAGACAACCGCTCAACACAACTGGAATATTTATTGCTATCCTTGTATTTTTGGCATTCCATACTTAGATCTTTTACCTCCTTAAGCAAGATATCTACTGTTCTTTCATAATAATCCAATAAAATCTTCACAAATACCATTGAACCCTTCCTTAGGGCATCATCCCATTCCTCTGTGAGTCTCTGTTCAGATCTACCCACAAGAGGACGTAACTTAATGCGAAGGCCTCTGGGTGCCAAGCCTTTATGAAAATAGGCCTTAAACAACCTTAAATGCCAAATATTGGCTCTGAGACCCCTGAGTCCCTTGTCTAATCTACGGAATGCCAAATCACAACCCCCTTCACTGTTTGGGTTGTTTATATTATGGTTGTTGCTTGGGGCTTCCACAAGGCCAAAGATGGCTATATCCTCCCTATCAGCACACAACCCTGATAATATTTGGTCCAAATCCATGTTAAAAAAACGTGTGTTGATCAGTCATCCAAGGAAGTACCCCAATATTAAGACAAAAAAGCAATAGAATTCAAGGGACGCAGAAAAAATGAATAAATATAGTCTACCAGGACCTAGTGTATATCATTCAATATACTTATCCAAATGAAATGGAGTCATCCCCCATACACTGAACTGGAAAATGTAAAATAAGACATGCCTCACATAATAATCACAAAATATTCAATTATAATTACCAAATCAAAAAGTATTTCAAACAATATTAGAAGAAATATTTGTTAGAAAAAATATTTGGATTTGTCACTACCTGAAATAGACAGTGCATATAATGCAATCATAACATGTGCCAAAACACATAAGTTCAAAGGGTACGAAAAAATTTTTTAGACCCTGAACAGATGACACCATAAAGATGTTACCATCCCATAACTGAAATGGCCATGGATTAACAATAGTACAAAAAGGTGTGCTAAACCAAATGTTATCCTACTCAATTAAAGTCCATCACTAATGATGGCTAGCAAACAATATTGTTCAGTCCTGTCCGAAAACAGTCATAATGTTACAGAAATGAAAATGTCTATGAAAATGATGGGCATGACCACAATAAATGTAATCAGATAACAAAATATACCTGAACCCAAAGGGTTAAGCACACATGTACAATAATAATGTATGGTTACCCTATTGTATAGTCCCTGTATAACAATTAAACATGAATACCATAATTTGTATTCCGATTGTCATGGACATTACCAAAACCCATATAATATCAAAGACATTTCCATTATGAGAAAAAATATAAACTCTATGTATAAATATACCTATGTCTGGCCTGAAAGGACCTGTGATATGCAAAGCACACACAATATTGTACCTAATTATCAACAAATTATATTAGCATATTATAATAATAAGTACAAATTGTATAGATATATCACATGAGCCCCAAATATCCTGAAATGAAACCCTTCTTATAAAAAATGGGCTCAAAGAGTGATTATATACCTACCCCTATGGCCAAGAAATAAAGTCATAACATGTAGTACACAATTTCAATAACATTTGAAAAACGTACATATGTTAATAGAACATGTTAAACATGAACATAGCATTCGCATATGACACTTATAATTCAAATAACACATCTGACTGTATAATCACAGCCCAATGAACAAACTGTCCCAATCTGGAAAAAAAGTCCAGTAGGAATTCGTTGAATAGTACGCCATCAAAAACAAGGCGCCATCATAGCGAGGGCCTCAGCATGTTCGTATTTACAATGCCCCGGCCTGAAAGGACCTGTAATATGCAAAGCACACACAATGTTGTACCTAATTCTCAAAAAAAATTTTTTCATTAGCATATTATAATAGTAAGTACAGATTGTATATATATATCTCACATAAGCCCCAAATATCCTGAAATGAAACCCTTCTTGAAAAACGTACATATGTTAATACAACATATTAAACATGAACATAGCATTCGCATATGACACTTATATAACACATCTGACTGTATAATCACAGCCCAATGAGCAAACTGTCCCAATCTGGAGAAAAAGTCCAGTAGGAATTCGTTGAATAGTACGCCATCAAAAATAAGGCGCCATCATGGCGAAGGCCTCAGCATGTTCGTATTTAGAATGCCCACAGATGAACCCGTAGCAATCCTGAGAAGCGTTGCTGCAAACAGTTACAAAATATGTCCTCATAAAAAATAAGAACATACAAAATTAAAGTCAAAAATGTACGCCTGTATAAAAAACAGAACCAACCATGCCTGTTCAGGGTCTAAAAAATTTTTTCGTACCCTTTGAACTTATGTGTTTTGGCACATGTTATGATTGCATTATATGCACTGTCTATTTCAGGTAGTGACAAATCCAAATATTTTTTCTAACAAATATTTCTTCTAATATTGTTTGAAATACTTTTTGATTTGGTAATTATAATTGAATATTTTTTGATTATTATGTGAGGCATGTCTTATTTTACATTTTCCAGTTCAGTGTATGGGGGATGACTCCATTTCATTTGGATAAGTATATTGAATGATATACACTAGGTCCTGGTAGACTATATTTATTCATTTTTTCTGCGTCCCTTGAATTCTATTGCTTTTTTGTCTTAATATTGGGGTACTTCCTTGGATGACTGATCAACACACATTTTTTTAACATGGATTTGGACCAAATATTATCAGGGTTGTGTGCTGATAGGGAGGATATAGCCATCTTTGGCCTTGTGGAAGCCCCAAGCAACAACCATAATATAAACAACCCAAACAGTGAAGGGGGTTGTGATTTGGCATTCCGTAGATTAGACAAGGGACTCAGGGGTCTCAGAGCCAATATTTGGCATTTAAGGTTGTTTAAGGCCTATTTTCATAAAAGCTTGGCACCCAGAGGCCTTCACATTAAGTTACGTCCTCTTGTGGGTAGATCTGAACAGAGACTCACAGAGGAATGGGATGATGCCCTAAGGAAGGGTTCAATGGTATTTGTGAAGATTTTATTGGATTATTATGAAAGAACAGTAGATATCTTGCTTAAGGAGGTAAAAGATCTAAGTATGGAATGCCAAAAATACAAGGATAGAAATAAATATTCCAGTTGTGTTGAGCGGTTGTCTAAGGAACTTACGGTTTATGATAATATGGTGAAGGATAGAAAACTTAAAAAATTTTCTAGGGATATACAGGATTATGAGAGAGGTCAACCATTTCAGGTTCAAAGGAGTGTCAGATTCAGGGACCTTGGGACCAATGGTAAATGTGGGTAAATCAAAGAAAAGACCTAGGTCAATTTTAAAACATCATGATTCCAGTTACACTAGTACCTCAGGAGAGGAGTCATCCTACACTGACAGCGAGGGAGGCACCAGTGTCAGATCCCCTGTAAAAAAGAAAAATCAATCTAAGTTCCCTTTAGACATGTTGGGAAATCCCGAGGGGGGAGGAAGCATAAGAGCAGACATGAATACAGATTCCATGACAGGGTTAGTTCAGGCACTGTTGAACAAATAGTTGAACCTTTTGACAATGTCCTGAATTTGTCTGATCATATACTTACTAAGGAACAACATTGCATTCTTAATAAAGGATTGGGTTTTGTCCCAAGTTTTTTCTCTGACCATTATTCAGTATCTGTTGATGTTATTGAATTTTGCAGAAAGTTGAATTTAAAAATTTTCTTTAATGATCAGAGTAATCCTGTCACTCAAAGATCTACTGATTTTATTTTTAAAAATCAACATTCCAGCCTCCAATGAATAAAAATGTTGGGATTTTCCAACAAGCTGTTTTGAGGGACCTACATTTTCCAAATTTCAATATTAATATAGCTCAGGACAATATCACACCTTCTGAGAGGGAAGCTTTGTTTGAATTGAGACAAAATCATAAAATTGTCATTATCCAGGCGGATAAAGGGGTGCTGTGGTTGTCCTGAATAATGACTACTATGTACAGGAAGGATTAAGACAGTTGTCTGATGCCCAGTGCTATAAGCACATGAGGATAGATCCAACACCCCAGTTTAAACAAGACATTGACGCATTCATCCAACAAGCAGTACAAGAAGGTATTATTTCATCCAAAACTGCAAGTCATCTTCAAGTTGGTGATCCACAAAAGCAGATTCTTTATCTGTTACCCAAAATCCACAAATCTCTCAGTGCTCCTCCTGGGAGACCTATTGTGTCCGGATATGGATCCCTTACAGAACCTTTATCGGTTTTCTAACATCATATCTTAAGCCACTATTGCCCATGGTTAGAGCTCGTATACAGGATACCACGGAATTTTTAAACATCATTGTTGATACACAATTAGATCCAGAATGGATAATGTGTACTTTAGACGTGAAATCCCTTTATCTGAGCATTCCCCATGGGCTGGCCTACAGGCGTTGGACTATTGGCTTCAAAGATCTGATCTATACCCACCAGTTTAACACGCTACTAGTATGTTTGTCAGAGCATGTTCTGAACAAAATGTTTTTTTCTTCCAGGGTGATTGCTATTGGCAACTCAGAGGTACAGCTATGGGGGCTTCTTTTGCCCCTATATATGCTGACCTCTTTATGGCATACCTGGAGGAATGTCTCATATATGATCCTTTGCACAACATTTACTTAGAGGAGATGGATATTTGGAGACGCTATCTTGATGATTGTTGGATGGTGTGGCGTGCGGATGTTGACTATTTGATGGAATTTGTGGAACATTTGAACAGCAATGTTTGGGGTATTGAATTCTCCATAACATACCATAAGTTTACCATTGACTTTTTGGATGTCACGGTATATCGGAATGATGATAATACCCTAAGTACCAAAATACACAGGAAGTATCCACAATTTAATACGTTACTTCATTCGTCAAGCATGCACCCACGTCACACCATCCGCAACATCCCTAAATCACAATATCTGCGTCTTAAACGTATTAATTCATCTCCTCAGGATCATGAGGATGCCATTAAGGATTTAAATCATAGATTTCTTGATAGAGGTTACTCCATCAGGGACATATCTAGTGCCAGGGTGTGGACAGACCAGCAGTCTAGATCAGATCTTTTAAAATATCAGATTAGGGACACTGTTAAAGGTGATACCATTCGATTTATTACTACATTTGGGAAGAATCACCAATTGATTAGAAGTGTGTTGAACAATAATTGGAATATACTTTTGGCCAATGAACATCTTCGTCATATTTTGACCGACCAATGTTCTATTTCTTACAGGAGGGCAAAACTTTGGGCACGTTATTTTCTCATTATAAACATCAGGACAGTGGAGGTGCAACATACAGACAACTTACCCTCACTGGTGATGAGTTGTTGGGGACTTTCCCGTGTGGTCATTGCACTTCCTGTACAAGTATTAACAAAACTAAGGAATTTTCCAGTGCCAATACCAGTAAGATATTTGATATACGTATATTTGCCAATTGTTCAACATGTTGGGTGATTTATTTAGCTATATGTCAGTGTCAGGCTTTTTATGTTGGTAAAACCTCACGGTCCCTCAGAACTAGAATAGGAGAACATCGTAGTGACATTCGGACTCATAAAATTAGTAATGCATTATATCAACATACTGTTAAGCATCCATCTGCTAAATTCATATTTTGTGTCATTGATAAAGTACAGGGTAATAGGTCCAATCAGACTGGTTGGCAGAGTGTTTTAAGTATGAAAGAGAAATATTGGATCATTCACCTGGGAGCCCTTTTTTCTCCAGGTTTGAATGACCATTTATAATATATTAATATATCATACACTTATAAGTTATTATATACCACATCTTGGCCACATATTATTGTTATTGACATTATATTTTTGTTTAAACTGCATTATTCATGCACAGTTTGTGCATTTATGAATTTCTACTTATTAGTTAGGTTTCAGGGTGATGCATGTCTTTAAATCTGACTTTGTAATTGATTGTTAGCCATTTGGTTATTGGCTAATTATTTATGCATATATAAGGAGCATGTCTTATGGAATTATCATGGTTGTTTTTTTTTTTTTTCCTCACTGAAGAAGGTATTACACCGAAACTAGTTTGAGGTTTTTTTCTGTTTGGAGAGTGTTTGTGTCTTCGACACTATTTTTACTTCATTAAAGCTTTTGGGAACCGGTTGCTGGCTCTTGTTTGTTAATGTTACAACTGTCTCATGTACACGGACGACCCTCTCCTCCTCCAAACAGGTTCAGATATGTGTGAGAGATGCAACTATTTAGCCAAACTGGAGGCTGAGCTCTCTCATCTCAAAACTGGTGTAACCAGTCAGGAGGAGAAGGTAACCTCACACAACACAATTCCAGTATCACATAGTCCCACCACATCAGCGAACCAAACACATAAATACGCAAAAACATACTCGGAGGCTCTAAATAAAAATCTACCTAAGCAACAGAGACCTCCAAAGCATGCATCCAAGCAAACACTACCTCAAAACAAAACACATACAACACATAACCCACAAAGTCAGTGTGCCAAGCAGCCACAGCCCTTAAGGCTGAATAACACACCTGATACTCTTGTTATAGGTGACTCTATTATCAGATACACTGACGTCCCACTCACCAGGCTGAATAAAGAGAAGGTCACGGTGAGCTGCCTGTCGGGTGCTAGGATCCGCCACATAACGCAAGCACTCAGGTCACTCCAAAGCAAATACAAATATGACTCAGTCATTGTACATGCTGGTGTGAATGACCTGAGACATACCTCCCTGAACTACATGAAAAGAGACATAGAGGAGCTCTCTGATCATGTAGCCCAGGCTGGTATGACCCTGACCTTGAGCAGCATCTTACCCTCACCTAGAATGATGCCACAGTACAAAGACAAAATGATCGATTTTAACAATTGGCTAAAATTTTGGTGTCATTCAAAGGGGATCCAGTGTCTGTCAGCCTGGGATGACATGCTCGACAAGCCACGTTGCTTCAATAGGGACGGCTTGCACCTGTCACCACTGGCCTTTCGGATATTGGCAAAGGCTCTTGCCACCCCCATAGTGCCTTTTTTAGACAAGGCTCAAAAGTCAAACCCACCCCCATAGACAGCACAAGAAACAAGAAACTGAGGGTAATGCTGCTAAACGCCAGAAGTCTTAACCTCAAGATGCACACACTCAAAGCTCTCCTCAGTATGGAGAACATCAATATCTGTGCAGTGACAGAAACCTGGTTCAAGGCTCCAGAGAGCACCACAGCACTACCAGGCTATACCTCATATCATGCTTTTCGGCCCCAAAACCCGGACCAAACCACAAAAGGAGGGGGAGTTTCCATATTTATCAAGGATATCCACACCTCCAGGTTATTGGCATTGCACGAAGTATCGGAGATCATCCATGTGCAACTAACAGTGGGCAAGACTGCTTTTCAGTTTATAGCATCCTACAGACCACCCTCTCAAAGTCAGGAATCCCACTCGGCTTTCCTGAAAATATTGGAGAACATGAAGATCTCTCCGAACACCATTATATTAGGTGACTTCAACTACCCAAACATTGACTGGGAGCACTACTCAAGCCCCAGCACCTTATCCCAAAGGTTCCTGGAAATTATAAACTCAAATGCTATGGAACAACTAGTCACCACTCCCACAAGAGGGGACAACATACTAGACCTGATCATTACCAACATGGGGACTCTATGCTCCACACCAGATGTATATCCCTCATTGGTAAGATCAGACCATAAATTAATTTCACTGGATGTCCACATCCCAACCCCACTCTCAGCCCAAAAAAACACAGTGAAAAACTTCTCAGAAGCAAACTTCTCACTTCTCAAAACCAAAGTGGAATCCTTCAAGGCCCCAGGGCCAGTGGAAACTACTGCCCAAACTGCAGAATCCTATATAAACGCATTCTACGGACATCTCCAGGAATGCATGGATCATGCTATCCCAAACAAAACCAAGACCCAATCATCCAAAGGCAGGCGTCCAGTCTGGTGGACCCCTGCCATAAATAAACTGTACAACAGAAGGAGGAAGCTACTACATGGTAGAGAAAAATCCCTAATAGGGAAGGCATCTCTGATCAGTACTAGCCAAAAATTACGATCCCTCATAAAATCCTCCAAGGCCAGCTTCGAGAGAAAAATTGCACAGGACACCAAAGACAATCATAAGGCTTTTTCAGTTATGTTAGAAACCTGGGATGCAACTCCCAGACTTGTTCTGAGTTGATTCTAAATGACAAAAAATACACTGAATCCACAGACATCGCCAATATCCTGGCAGACAGGTTGAGTGCAGACTTCTCCACCCCCTCCCCCCCAAAAGAGCAAGTATCTATCCCGGCAGAGGGCTGCCTCCCAAACATTGCAGATGCTCAGGTGAAGGCTGCCCTCTCCAAAGCAAAAAACACTCCTTCCATGGGACCAGATGGCATCCCAGGTTGCGTCCTACATGAACTCCAAGAGGAACTAATCCCTCAAATAAAACAGCTATACACTCTCAGTCTCACTACAGGATATGTGCCCACAGAATGGCGCACAGCAACAATGGTCCCACTCCACAAAGGTGGAGCCTCTACGGACCCTGGAAACTATTGCCCCATAAGCCTGACTAGCTTAGTCTGCAAGGCTATGGAGAGGATCATCATAGAGCTCATAAACAAAGATATTGGGGACCTACAAACACTAGATCCTACCCAGTTCGGCTTTGTCAAGGGCAGATCCTGCCTTTTGAACCTGGTTGACTTCTTCGAAACAGTCACCAAAGCCATAGATGAAGGGAAGGTAGTCCACACAGCCTATCTGGACTTTGCAAAGGCATTTGACACAATACCCCACTCGGGCATCATAGATAAGCTATCCAGCTTAGATATAAACCCCTATGTCACAAGATGGGTCGCAAACTGGCTCAAAGACAGAACCCACAGAGTGAGAGTTGCTGGAGCCATGTCAGACTAAAAACCGGTCACAAGTGGTATCTCACAGGGTTCTGTCCTGGGACCACTCTTGTTCGGTATATACTTTTCTGAGGTACAGGCAAACGTGGAAGGACTATGGCTCACCAAGTTCGCAGATGACTGCAAACTGGGCGCCATAACCAACTCTCCAGCTGACACAAACATCCTTCATAAAGGTCTCACAGAGACAGATAACTGGTGCCAGAGCCATGGTTTAAAGCTAAATGCCAAAAAATGTATAGTCATACCCTTTGGTAAAAACAATGTGCCCACAAATTACCACATAGGCAGAAACCCATTAAGTACAGAGAAAGTTATTAGGGACCTGGGGACCCAAGTTGATAGCAATCTCTCCTTTGAAAACCACATTGCCAAAGTGGTTAGAAAGACCTTCTACATAGCCCACCTCATCATGAAGGGTTTCACATCTAGATCAAGAGAGGTAATCGTGCCCCTTTATTCATCCCTCATCAGGTCCATCATAGAATACAATGCCCCTTTTGGGATGTACCTTACCCGACATCTGCAGCAATTAGAAAGACCCAAAAAGTATCTCACCAAGAGGATCAAGGGTCTCAAACAGATGTCATATGCTGCTCAGTTAAAAAAACTCCAGCTCTACTCAGTTGCATACCGCCTACTTCAAGGCGATCTATGCCTGACATACAAAGCTATGTCAAATCCAGAATAAATGGACATGCTCCACCTCAGTAAATCTAAATCCCTTAGATCCACATGCTCAAAGGACTTGAACCTCAGCACAGAAATAAATATAACTTGCTGGAGGGGCAGGTTCATAACCCAGAGGCTCCCTTCGCTCTGGAATAGAATTCCAGTTCATGTGAGGCAGAGCACCTCACTGAATCTCTTCAAGAAGAATCTCGATAGGTGGATGGGGGATCGTAGGTTTGTCCCAGGGATTACTCCCGTGTCACTATTAGACAGAGGCACAGTAAACTAAACCTTAAAAAGGGCACAGTATACTCAAATCAAGGGGTGGCGTAAGCCATACAGAATCGGGCTAGGCTTATAATTGCCCCAGGGCAGATAGCCTAGTATGAACCTATGAACCTATCTGTCTTATGCGGGCAGACTGCAATCATTTTCACTTTACTCTGTGTTGTACAGACTGCTCAGAGGCAACCTATGCCTTGCATATAGAGCAATCTCTGATCCAACTTTAATGGAAATGCTGCACATTCACAAGTCAGATGGCATACGGGTCACTCACTCAGAGGAACTTAACCTGATATGTGACATCAACAGAACTTGCTGGAGAGACACTCACAGAGGTTGCCCCACCTTTGGATCAAGCTTCCTATTCATGTTAAACAAAGCCCCTCATTGGCCCTATTTAACCGTAATTTGGATGACTGGATGGGTAACCAGAAATTCACCCCGGGGATTCCCCCTGTGTCCCTCTTGGACAGAGGCAATAGGTGCTGATTTTAGTGTCTGCTTTAATGAGACAACCTTGGGAACATGGATTGAACTTGGCTAAGCTTGTAAGGGCCCTGGGGCCATTAGCCTAGTAACCTTCTATGATCCTATGAAAACGTACAACTAGAAAATGTTATATTTACAGGTAGAACAGGTTTTCTAGACAGTGCCTTAGTTTATAACAAAGGTCCTGGAAGGGTTTCGACCCATCTTGTTTTGAAATATTTGTGCGAGGTTGTCACGAAAGGAGATACTGCCAGCCCAGCTATCTGGAGTTTTGTAAATAATTATGTGTCATTTGTGAATATCAACATGATTTTTAGAACTGTATGTCAGATGTATATCAAACTGCTGTTACAGAAGTGTGTGTTGAAAAGGGTTTGTAGAGTACCGAGCTTAAAAATGTAACCACAGTGTCTCCTACTGGAAAAGAACAGAACTGTGAAGGTGTATATATTTTAACAATAAAAACTGGAACACAGGAGGTTAACTTCTGAAAAATAGCTGAAATTAAATTAATTTATGGCCAAGCAATAAAAAGATGTTATCTTTCAGCTTCAGTGCAACAGGAGACATAATATCTGTATTAGAGAAGTTTTCTGTATTGTCTCAGAAGGGTTTTATTATTTTATGACTTCCAGGATCTGCACAGATCTGAGAGAAAGCCTTTGTGTATGTATTCTCACAGGTAGATGCTAAATACTGTTAGCTTTCAGCGGCGGGATTTTACCTGGGATAGAGTCAGATGACAAGAAACTAGGCAATTCTGCAAGCTATCCCTGCAGTAATATTTGAGATATTAATTTGGGAAGTCTCTGAGAGAGATAACATTCTGTGTTTTGTCTTTGACCCAACAACATCAAGATCCACTCACCACATCTGTCTTGCTGCTCTGAAGTAAGTTATTAGGGTACAGTAATTCTCTTTGATACAGTCAGGAATATAGCAAAGCTTAGCTTAGATGTTTTTCTTTATTTGAGACTGTCCTGCAATGTTGTTTTAAATATTTCCTGTGATTTTGAACTCTGATGTAACTGTAAGTATATACTGAGTGTTTCCTTGCTCTTTTATTATTAAATATATTTAAACCTTTCATTGTGGCTGATCTGTCTAGAGATATTTAGGTTCTGAGAATACTTGCATATTTGTTTGGTGACACTGTGTGGGCCACTCTTAATAGCCTTGCTCTTGGTCAAACTACCATTTGTATTGATAGTAACATTACACAGTAAGATTGGACACTCTTTGTTAAGGTCCTTAAAATAGCTGATAACGATGTGGCTGTTGGCAGTGATAACTACCTTATAGTCTAGGCAAAAGGGGGCATAGCTAGTAAACTGGTGCCAGCCTTTCCTAGGTGTGTGTAAATCAAACCTCAAAGAGTGCATGCTTGGGCAAGGACATGAAGCACTGGTTATACAGAGATGGTGCAGGAGGTCTTGGCTTGGCCACTCAGCTGAGAACTCAACCCTATAGCTGTTCCAGTGGGGAGTCTTATTGGGGATCTGGAGAAAGAGGGAGAAACCAGCCCCAGACTGATTGTGGTCTCTGTGTACTCTTAAGGGAAACTGCAGTGGATGCAGAGAGCTGCACCTGGAAATACTGTGTGTGTACCTGTCATACTCCTAATGTACATCCCCCACTGGTGCTAGTGGTGAGGACTGATGCTTCTTGATTACTGGGCCAGTGGTGGGGTGTCACAGAGCTACTTAGAGATGAGTTTTTATAGGCTTCTATCAAAGTGCATCTTGTGGCCATCAGAGCTTTTCTGCCCATGGATCCCCCTTTTTCATCTCTTTTTGTGGTCTAACAGCTTATTAAAAGAGTGTTGCATGTGAGACCCTCTCAAAAACAAATTCCTTCTTCCTAGGATCTCATCTTTGTTCCTGAAAATTACTCATTGTTCTGATATCTGTTGAGTGAGTCTCTGAACTCCAAGCTTTCATATTGGGTCAACCTTATATGATTTTTCACAAGGACAGGGTTGTGATCTGAAGTAGTTTACTTCATTTGGTCTTCAAACTATGAGATACCAGATCCATATCGGATCCGAGCCGGCAACTTTACTATCATCTGCTCCGAGCTCCAAGCTCCACCCCTTACCCATAATACACCTCCACTACCTTCCAACCTCCAGATGTCGTTTCCCATGAATAGCTAAAGCATCGTGATCTCTAGAGCTTTAGGTCTTCAGTGGGTAAAAACTTTAAAATATCTCTTTTTTTTCTTTCAAAATTTTCAGGTAGTGATAATGTAGGTCCCCTTTCTCCTCCCCTTGCTTAGTGCATTGAGTTTCTAGTTTTAGCGTTGCTAGAGTAGTTTAGAGTAGTTGTGTGTGTTTTTGCTTCCCTTCCCCCCTCAGTGTGTTCGGTGTGTGAGTGTGGTGAGTGGGTGTGACGGATCCACACAGTCTACCAGGTTTTTGTTATGCCTCGAGCCACATATCACTGTGTATGTTTAATTATTGCTGGATTGATTATTGCTAGATCTTGATATGCCACTACCTCACTATATGCTGCTAATATTGTAACAATACAATATGCTTAAGAGCAGGCCTTGCTCACTGATTACTGGTATTACTGAACTTTTGTTAACCTATAAGTTTATCAGCTTAAAAGATGTTTACCAGAATGTGGGGATTTCAAAGAGGAACTATATCACAAGTTTGTGAGCTAACTGTTCTTTGAAAAAGGGAAGTAAAGCACAAGACCAGACATTACGAGACTTGTTTACAACTTAGGAAATGATCTGTAACTTTCTAAAATATTCCATCAACTCATGATGAGCTTGTAATGTCATATTTTCTACAATATTCCATTAACTCATGATGAGCTTGTGATCAATATGTCATTAGTTGAACTTGTTGACCCTGTTTGTTCAAGACTATAAAAGCTCAAAGGCTAAAATGGAAATCATCATCATCCGGATTTGATCACAGCACCAGCCTGAACTGAGCTTAGAGACATTTTGCCAGTGTCAGCCTTGCCTTGACTGAACAGATAGCTGCACTGGATAGGATTGAATTCTCCCTATCAGTGGCAAAGATGATTTTGTTTATGCATTTGCTTGTAAGTACATGATCTATTAGTTTTTCTGTTTATTTAGTATTAGTTTTACTGCTTATTTAGTAAGTTTTTGTTTAATAAATTGTTAAGTTTGAGCCTTGGTGTCTTGTGTCATTTCTAATCCTGTATTAACCTCAGACTTTAAAGTAATGGACTAGATCATTTGGCGCAGCGAGCAGGGTCTGAGGTTTGCAGTAGAAATGTCACAACAACCACCAATGTTTTTTCCTTTAAAACATATAGGCATAGGTAAGAAGGATGCTGTGTCAGGCACCCCAAGTTGGGCATTGATACTATGTTGCCAGCATTATTTGGGAAGTGGGATCCTCTTGCTAAGGTATTAAGTCAAGTTTCACCCCTCCTTCCCAAAAACCTTTGCAAGAAAGACCGAAGGCAGACGCTGATAGTCTAGCTAGAGCTTTATCAGAGCTAAAATTGGATGATAATGGGAAAAAGGTGAAGGAAGGGGTGGGAGCAGCTGGATGGCTGTTCTTTGATTCAATTCAGGAATTAGATAGAGATGTAGAGAAACTAAAAGAAAAAGTCCTAGAGTTAGAAGAGCAATGTAAAGAACACATGCATACACACAGATTGGACAGAGATGCCTTGGAGAAGGCAAATATGGCACTTGTTAAAGTAGGAGAGGATGCTGAACACTGGAAATCTAATTCAGTGACTCTAGCTACTGGAATAATTCAACAGCATAGACAACGAAATGGGAGAAAACTATGCCATCCGCCCTCAAGGCCTCAGGTTCGTGCTTTGCTGTGTAAGGCAGAGTTTGATCCCGAGAAGTGGGAAGGTGATCTCCCCTCAACTGATGAGGGTGATAGTGATTTTGAAATAGTAAATTCCCCATCAGTGGAGGCACGCCAGTTATTGAGAAAAAGGGACAGTATACTGAGGGGGCAGCACCACAACAATGGGTTGAGGTGCGGAGTTATACTCAAGCTGAATTATTGAATATAATCCAAATCTATAAGCAAAAGCCAGGGGAAACTGTTTAAGCATGGTTTCTTCGGGTTTGGGACACGGGGAGAAGCAGTGTCTCTAAATGCTGAAGAGATGCACCAATGTGCATGTTTGGTGTTCCATCCACGTTTAAAGCAAATAGCAAACAATGTGAACCATGATGATCCCCAGGTGAATACACTGGGGGTGTGGTTAGCCTCGGCTTTCCAAGCTACTTGGCCTGATGCTACAGCAGTAGCTGATGAACATAAGCCTTGGGAAACAATAGCAGAGGCAATACAACAGTTAAGAGAAATGGCTATGTTGGGCTGGGGACCGACGCCCTTACGTACCCTTTACCATTTTTTGGAGGGGAGGGCCACAACATGTGATGGCTCTGGTAGACACAGGATCAGAAGTAACCATTTTTGCAGGCAACCCCCGTAAATTTCGTGGACAATATGTAGAGATTGATGGTTTGGGGGGGCAAAAACACTAGGTACCAAAACCAAGGTTAAGCTAGCTTTTGGGGATGGTATTCCTATTTTCATTGAAGCAGTAATAGCTCCAGTACCTGAGCACATTTTAGGAATAGATGTGTTAAAGGGTAAAACTTTGGAAACCACTGTAGGACCATTTAGGTTTGGCGTGCGGCATTGTTCAGTCAACGCAGTTAAGGCTGTAGTTTGAGGCAATGCTAAGTGGGAACCGCTTTATATTCCCACACCTAAAACAATAGTGAACATCAAATAATATTGTATCCCAGGTGGGCATGCTGAGATCACTGAGATGCTCCAAGAACTGCTTCGGGTTGGCATACTTGAGCCAACAGTGAGTCCATTCAACAGTCCGGTATGGCCAGTAAAGAAACCTGATGGATCTTGGTGGATGACTGTAGATTATCGAGGTCTGAACAAGGTGGCCCCACCCTTAGCGGTAGCTGTTCCAGACATTGTAATGATCGTGGAAAGATTGTCGTCATCTGCTGGACCATATCATGCAGTTTTGGACTTAGCAAATGCCTTCTCCATTCCGATAGCAGAAGAAAGCAGAGCCCAATTTGCTTTTACCTGGGAGGGGAGGCAGTATACCTTCCAAGTGTTACCACAGGGATATCTGCACAGCCCTACCCTGTGTCATGGACTAGTGGCTAGAGACCTAGCCAAGTTACAGCCGGGCAAAGTGACCATTTTCCATTACATTGATGACATAATGATTACTGGAGAAAAATCTGATGTGGATATTGCACTAAAAACTGTAATTCAGCACCTTCAGAACAGAGGGTGGACTATAAATGAGAATAAAACACAACAAGGGACATCAGTAAAATTCCTTGCTATGATTTGGAATGGAGTGAAAAGGGAAATTCCTGCAGCAGCACTAGAGAGTATTCAAAAAATTGCAGTCCCAAAAATGAAACAGCAGGCACACGCCTTCTTGGGAGCAATGGGCTTTTGGAGAGCATTTGTACCTCACCTCGGACTAATTTTGCGACCCATTCACTATGTAACAAGGAAAAAATGTGACTTTCAGTGTGGTCCCAAGCAGCAAATGGCTTTCGAAGAAGCAAAAAAGGCCCTACAGCAGAGTGTGGGGCTGGGCCCAGTTGATCCACAGCAACCTTTTATCCCTGAAGTAACAGTTGCCAATTATGTTATGTCTTGGGGGCTGTGACAGAAAGATGACACTGGGAAAAAGAGAGCCTTGGGATTTTGGTCCAAATCCCTGACTGGAGCACAGGTGAGATATAGCCCCCTTGAGCGGCATGTGCTAGCAGTGTACACAGCATTGATCCATGTGGAAGGAATAACTAAGCAACAAACAGTGACAGTTAAGATAGACTACACAATCCAGGGGTGGTTACGAGATAATAATTTGATGAAAACTCTGATAGCACAATCTTCGACTGTACAGAAGTGGAAGTGGTATTTACAGGAAAGGGCCAACATCATGTTTGGAGTATCTCAAGTACAACAACAGTTGGCTGGACTGGTAATTTTGGATGATGCTGATGTGACAGAACAACAGCGATATGAGCTTCCAAAATCCCCAATCACTGAAGCATTACCATTTGATAATTTAGATGCAGAAAAACAGAAACATGCATGGTTTACTGATGGTTCTGCCAAAATTGGATCAAATGGTAGGACCTGGACTGCAGTGCTTTATTGCCCACGAACAAAAACTGTGTTATTTGACAAAGGTACTGCCGGTTCAAATAATCAGGCAGAATTACGAGCTGTTGCCCTGGTCATTGATAGTTTATCACATGGAGATGAAGCATACATCTATACTGAGAGCTGGGCAGTTTTTAAGGGACTGACAACCTGGTTAACTGCCTGGCAACAACAGAATTGGAAGATCCAAGGCAGACCTCTATGGGGAGATTCAGAAGACTGGCAATGGATTTGGGAAAAAGCTCAACAATGCAAAATCAGTGTTGGACATGTAGATGCCCATGCATCACTTGTAACAAATGAAAGGAGGCATAACCAGCAGGTAGATAAGATGGCCGCAGCACGTGTTGCTGAAGAAAAAGCCGAAAGTGCTAGCATGGCAAGATGGGCCCATGATCGGAGTGGGAACTTGGGAAGAGATGCAGCAATAGAATGGGCACAAAGGCATGGTATGCAGTTGAATAAGGAAATAACTACAGATGTTATAAAGCAGTGTGAAATCTGTCAAAGAAATAAACAAAAGAAACTGCAAGCAGAAGCATGTGGACATATTCACCGAGGCAGTCGTCCAGCACAAATCTGGCAAATAGACTTTATTGGTCCTTTACTACTGGATCAAAATCAGCAATATTGCCTAATGATGGTGGACACTTATTCAGGATTACTAATGGTGTCCCCATGCAAAAAGGCAAACCAGCAAGCAGTGTTAAAAGGATTGAATAAATTATGTATGACATATGGGATTCCCAGTGAAATCCAAAGTGACCAAGGCAGCCACTTTACCGGAGCAGAAGTTCAAGAATGGGCAAAGGAAAATGGAGTTTGATGGGTGCTGCATATCCCATATCATCCTCAAGCTGCTGGTTTGATTGAAAGGTATAATGGGCTCCTTAAAGAACAAATCCGAAATAATACAAATGATGGAACATTACAAGGCTGGGCAAAGGTATTAGAATTAGCTGTGAGCCAGCTGAATAATAGGCCTCGAAAGCATCAAGGAACTCCTTTGCAAATGCATATGAATGACATTCGGTCCAACTGTTGTATTTTAAAACTAGAAAAGCTGAACCCAAATGCCATATACCCTCTTTTGACAAATACTGATCAAACTCGGTTCTGGCTATGTGCATTGACTGAACAAAGAATCTCAGGAGTCTGCCGACCGGCACTTGTGAACTGCTTTTGCTTCGGGCACCACGCAGCAAGAAAGACTAAAGAAAATGGCGTCGGCTGCATCTTTTATACCCCTGGCGTACTGACATCAGGGAAGAGGCGACAGCAACCGACGCCGGACCTAGACTTAGGAATTCTGGCCGACTGAGGGTAGCCTGCCAGCAGGATAACCCAAGAGTAATGACTGCAACAGTGAAACACAATGAACATCTCCACCTGTTGTATGTTCATAGACAGTTACGATTCTATTTACACAGGACAAAAAATTTCTGTAAATCTGATCAATTGTTTGTATCCTTCTATAAACCTTTTTTGGGAAAACCTATCTCCAAGGTCACTATTGCTAGATGTATTTCTTCATGCATCCTTCAGGTCTAAAAGGACAGAGGCATGTCTCCTCCAGGTCAGGTGAAAGCTCTTCCCACTAGGTCCATGGCTACGTCTGTGGCCTTTTGGTCTAGTGTCTTTGGATGATATTTGTTCTGCAGCTACTTGGTCCTCATCTCATACATTTATTTCTCATTACAAATTGGATTTGACTTTCAGAAAGAGAGCATCCTTTAGTTCCACGGTGCTCCGGAATACCAGTCCATGAAGTTCCACCCAGGAGTTTAGTAGCTGGGGACTCTGTCCCACAAGTTGAAGACCAAATGAAGTAAACTACTTCAGATAAAGAAGTTATGTACTCACCATAATGTTCCATATGAGAAGTTCTACTTCATTTGTCTTCAACTGTCCCTCCCTCCTTCCCCCGCACCTTGGCATATGAACAGCCTACAGGCTGCAGTTATAGGTCACAAGTATTGTTTCAGGTCGGGTTATCAGTATAAGGTTCAGCAAACTTAATCTGGGGGTTGGAAGGTAGTGGAGCTGTATTATGGGTAAGGGGAGGAGCTTGGAGCTCGGGACAGATGCTAGTAAAGTTGCCGGCTCAGATCTGATATGAATCCGATATCCCACAGGCTGAAGACAAATGAAGTAGAACTACTCAGATGGAATGTTATGGTGAGTACATAACTTCTTTTTATGCACTAATGTGTCATTCATGTCTAAAGTTGTTTCTGAATTCACACTGACTCAAATCATCTGCCTAAAGTTGTTTCTGAATTCACACTGACTTGATTCATCTATCTCCCAGTGTTCCATCCTGGTCAAAAAAATAAAAATAAAAAAAATAGGGAAAAATTCTACATATCTTATAAGTGTACAGGCAGGTCAAGTATTACTTTGATAGACTGACAGATAAAAACCTTTAAAAATGCTGAACAGATGTTTGTCAGCTATACAATTTGTGAGTGATGCAATTATATTAGGACTCTAGAGTCCATGCTCTGTCCTTCTCAAGGCAGTATATCTGGCACCAAAAAGGTTGTCAACACAATCACTACACCACAAACAACACCCACACCTGCACAGCACACACCCATATATGCAGAGGCCCTTAACATAAATAAAAACTCAAACAAAGGAGACCTCCAAGGCAAAAACACATGCGATCTCTACAGCCCTCCACACCACATACCACACATAGTCCACACACCTGTGTCTCAACAGCTATTAAGGCTTCACCATAAACCCAACATATTAGTCATAGGAGACTCTATTGTGAAACACACCGATGTGCCTCTCTCCTGGCTGGATAAGGGGAAAGTCATGGTTCGTTGACTGTTAAGTGCCAGAATCCATCATATTACATATGCACTCAAGTCTCTCAACAACAGGTACTGTTATGACTCTGTCATAGTCCATGTTGGTGTGAATGATTTGAGATGTACCTCCCTGGACTATATGAAGAGAGACATGATTGAGCTCGCTGATTATATGTCCCAGGCAGGTATGTCCCTAGCCTTAAGCAGCTTTCTGACATCACCCAGAATGATGCCTCAGTACAAACAGAAAATGACTGACTTTAACAATCGGCTTAGTTTCTGGTGTCATTACAGGGGGATCTAGTACCTGACAGCCTGGGAAGATATGATCGACAGACCACGATGCTTTGCCAGAGATGGCCTGCATCTGTCTCTCCTGGGCTTCAGGCTTCTGCCAATGGCTGTTGCCTCCCCCATACTGCCGTTTTTAGGAAAAGTGATGAGGTTAAAACTTCCAACATAAAACTTTCAACAAAACACAAGTTAAAGGTCATGGTGTTAAACACTAGGAGTCTAAACATGAAACTGCAATAATTGCAAACATTCTTAACCCTGGAAAATGCTGACATCTGTGCAGTCACAGAAACCTGGCTCAAAGCTGCTGAGAGTACCCCAGCCTTACCTGGTTACTCATCCTATCATGCATTCAGACCCCAAACTGTGGGCAGTAAATCCAAAGGAGGTGGAGTTTCAATATATTTTAAAGACATACACACCTCCAGGCTGGTCAAACAGTATAATGTACAGGAGACACTCCAGATGCAGTTAACCACTGACAAGACCCCTATTCAAATCATAGCTATCTACCAGCCCCAAAATCTGACTCAAAATGCCCAATCAGCCTATCTGGACCTGATCAAATCTGTTAAGATTCAACCCTTTACCCTGATCCTAGGTGACTTTAACTACACAAACATAGACTGGAAGAACTACTCATGCCAGAATGCAAATGTCCAGAGATTCCTTGATTTTCTCAATGCAAATGCCTTGAAACAGCTACTCGATACCCCCACAAGAGGTGATAATATCTTGGACTTGGTATTAACCAACATGACTAACCACTGCAGCATCCCTACAGTATCGTCCTCCCTGGTAAGATCCGACCATAAAGCAGTCACTTTCGAAGTCACCATCTCCCCTCACCCCCCCCCCCCTCAGGCTAGGGTCAGTCATAAAAACTTCTCCAAAGCTGATTACAGCCTCCTGAGGGATGGTATAAACACCATCACAGCCCCCTCTCCCTCTGTAGGAACTGGCACCAATATCCAAAACTACACCAAAGCACTATACGAGCATATATATAGATGCATGGAATCAGGAATACCCAACAGGTCTAAATCATCCTCCGCAAGGAAGTGTAAACTTGTCTGGTGGACATCTGTAATAAATAAACTCTATAACAAAAGGAAAAAAGTTGCTGTCCAAGACCAAGAAGGAGAAGATGCCCAATTGGAAGTGATGTCTCTTTAGCAAGAGCAAGCAAATAAGAGGACTGGTAAAATCCTCAAAGCAAACTTCGAGTCCAAATTGGCCACATCTAATAGAGAGAAACATAAGGCCTTCTTCACATATGTCTGCAACCTCAAAGGAAGCATGCAGATCTGCTCAGAACTTGTGATCAAGGACACCACATATACAAATGCCGTAGATATAGAAAACTTGCTGGCTGACAGATTCAGTGAAAACGTCACCCCTCTGTTCCCCCAATCAGTAAATCAGGACATCCCCAGTACTTGCCCTCTTCCCCTTACATCTAGGGAACTGGTCATCACTGCTCTCTCTAAGGCAAAAAATACAGCTTCCATGTGACCTAATAACATTGCAGCCTGCATCCTATGTGAACTCAGGCAGGAACTTGCAGCATCATTAGGCACCCTATTCAACCAAAGCCTGAGTACTGGCTTCATCCCACGTGAGTGAAGGACAGACACTGTCATCCCTGTGCACAAAGGTGGACATCCACCGATCTGGGAAATTATAGACCCATCAGCCTAAACAGCCTGATCTGTAAGGCCATAAAATGGATTATCATGAACCTCATTAACAAGGACATTGCCAACTTCCAGACACTCGATCCCACACAGTTTGACTTCATCAAGGGAAGGTCATGTCTGTTAAATTTGGTCGAATTCTTCGAAACAGTCACCAATGCCATGGACGAGACGAAGACAGTGCACACCACCTACCTTGACCTGGCCAAAGCCTTTGACATTACTCCCCACATGGGCATAATAGATAAACTCTCTCAACTAGGCATCAATCCTTCTGTTACCAGATGGGTAGCAAACTGGCTCACTGATCAAATCCATCTAGTCAAAATAGGGGAAATCACCTCAAGCAGTAGACCCATAACAAGTGGCATACCCCAGGGTTTGGTCTTGGGGCCTCTGTCATTTGGGATATACTTTTCAGAGGTGCAGGGCAAAACTAGTGGGCTATGGCTGACCAAGTTTGGAGATGACTGCAATCTGGGTACTATCATCAATTCCCCTAGTGATGTGACCATCCTCCAAGATGGTCTCACTCAGGCAGATGACTGGTGTCAGAAACATGGCCTCAAGCTGAATACCAAAAAATGCATGATCATCCCCTTTGGGGAGAGTGACATCCCCACAAATTATCGCATTAATAACAATGTCCTAATCACGCACTCATTCGTGAGGGATTTGGGCACCCAGTTTGATAGCAATCTGACTTTTGACCATCATGTTGCTTCTGTTGTATGGAAAGCCTTCTGCATGGCCCACCTCATAAGTAAGAGTATCTCATCCAGGGACAAGGAGTTCATAACATCCTTGTATTCTTTCCTTATAAGGCCCATTATTTGGCATGTACCTCGTAAAGCACATGCAGCAGCTGGAAAGAACACAGAGGTTCCTCACCAGGAGAATCCAGGGCCTCAAACGTCTGCTATACACAGATAGGCTAAAAGCCATATCCCTCAACTCAGTTTCATACAGACTCTTCAGAGGTGACCTCTTTCTGGCATACTAGGCGATCATGGACCCCACCTTGATAGAACTGCTGCATATCCACAAGTCAAGCTCCTGTCAAGTAACCCGCACGCGCAGCCTCAACCTGGTCTGTGACATCAACAGGACTTGTTGGCGGGATAGATTTGTGTCCCATCTTTGAAATATACTCCCTCTCCACATCAAGCAGAGTACCTCTTTGACTCTTTTTAAGTGCAACATGGTTAACTGGATGGGAAACAGAAAATACACCCCTGGGATTCCACATATGTCTGGGCTGGACAGGGGTATCGTGTGCTGACTTGTCTAAACATGGGCTAAACTCTTGGCTAGGCTTATAAGGGCCTCAGGGCTAATAGCCTAGTAACCTCCTATGATCCTATTATACAGGGCAAAGAATGGTCAACATGTCTCTAAGCAAACTATTGCATGATGGTTGTCCCTTGCTGTTGTTTCCTGTTACTCTTACAGTGGTAAACCTCTTTCAGGTGAGGTTAAGGCTCACTCAACTAGGGCCTTATCCTCTTCAGTGGCATATTGGAAAGGGGTGGACTCGAGAAGAGTTCTGGAGGCAGCAACTTGGTCCTTGTTTCATACCTACACAAAACATTACAAACTGGACTCCTTTTCAAGGTCCAGAGCAGGTTTGTTAATACCATTCTCCAGGGGCTCCTGGATCCTTATCCTTTCATCTTCAAGGTAGGATAAGCGTTGGTAATCTACCCAAAATGCCACTGAGGCCGTGGGAATGATGAACATAGTACAGCTGTGTAAGTCCTACTTACCTATAACAGTAGAATCTGATGTTGTCCTTTTCATTCTTCCTCAACTCATGGGGTTCGGATCCAATCATCGGATCCAAGTTTGTCACATACTGTAGACTTCAGATTCAACTCTTGTGCTCCTCTATCTACTCATAATGCTTTATTCCACCCCCATTACCTCAGATCTCGTTTGCCACAATCACGCCCAGATTCAGGTTCTTCTCTTGAGAGTTATTCAGAGTTTTTTCATTTAATTAATCTTTAATTTGATGTTGTCTAATTCATTCTTCCTCACTTATGACTTCATTTACAATCCTTGGATCCAACTCGGCTACATTTGCCAGACTTCAGATCCAACTCTCAGACTCCTCCCTCCACCCACAATGCCCTACTCCAGCTCTGTTGCCTCAGATCTCGTTTCCCGCCTTTGCGAACAGACACAGCTTCCACTCTCCAGTGAATTCAGCTGTTTTTTTTCTGTAAGTTAAATAACTTTTCCTTTTCTCTAGTTTACCTATAAAACTTTTGATGTGATATTGTCAATTTTCATTCTGTCCTCAACTTATGGGTTCAAATCTGATCCGTCAGATCTGACTTGGGCATTACAATAGCTCGTGGAAACCAAAACACTCTTGAGCTTCTCCCTTACCCATAATGCGCCCTTCTTATTATCCCAGATTTCATTTGCTGCTATTCGCATTTGATGTGACCAGTTGGTCTTGATCAGATAAGTGAAATTATTTGAGTTATTTGAATTAAAATCTTCTTTCTCCTTTAGATATATTTTTTTCTATTTTAGCTTTCCCTTACCAAATTACTACTTTTTCTTACTATATTTTGTACGAAAGTGCCCCCGAATACTATTGCTAGTATTCTCCCCTTTTACACTTAGTGTATTTTCCTTTCTTTACCATTGTTGGTATTCCCTCACCCTCCTTTTTCAGTGTCTTTCTCTAGATAAAAAAAACTGTCTATTTTTACTTTGTTTTTCTTTCCTTAACTATTTTTTTTAGTATGACAGATAAAGAAGAAGGGCCATCGGGCTTTAAAATGTATGGGAAGTGTCAGAGAAAAATGCCTTATTCTGACTCACGTACACTATGTGTCTATTGTGTGGGACCCCTGCACCTTCAGGTAGTTGCTCTATATGCCACACGTTCAACCATAGAGCTCTGGTTGAACACAAAAATAAGCTAATACTTAAAGGTCTTTTTCCATCTGTATTTAGTGAGGCTTTATCAGGAGCTTCCTCATCAGATAAACAAAATATGGCAAATCTACATCATCTAATCCTTCCTCTTCTTCTTCAAAAACATTAGAAAAATCTCAGAAGAGGCTTCTGTATGCTCTGACTTCTCCATTGGATCCAGCAGTCAAAAGACCCAAACTTTCTGATCATTCATCCTCCTTGGATCTGAAAGTGAAGACCAAGAAACATTCAGATCCATCCATTTTGTTGGATCAGGCCTCAGACAAGACAAAAACTTCACCAGATCAGACACCCATAGTTCTGACTTCTAGTATTCCTGCTTTACCTAGGACCCAGAATTCTCCTTCACTGGATCTGGTTTCATTGAGAGTGCCTTCTTCTTTCCTGGAAAGGCTCAACTTCCCCTCTCTGGTGTCTACCTGTTTTTCTAGGAGTTTGATTAAAGAACACTTGGACAGATTGGTGAGAAAGATTTTCTGGGCACAGAGTATGCTAGGGGTGTCTTCGGCTCCTACCCCTTTGGGGCAGGAGTTCCTTACTTCGACAGCCCCTCCTTTACATCCTCCTCTGACTCCCTTCGAAGCTTCAGAGTTCTTGAATCCAAGTTGCCCAGCTCTGTCTGCTTCAGATCTGAAGATGACTTTATCATCAGATCTGTCATTTACACTGAGTTCTTTGGTTCAGTCAGAGCCAGAGACCTCTTGGAGCTGTAGCTGCCTAATCGGCTCCAAGGTGTTGGGATAAATCTAAAGTTTTTGGAATCATCCCTTCACCTAGGGATTTTGGCTTGGGTGAGCTTGGCCCTGGCTTCTGCCTTGGGAGGATTCTACTCAGAGCAGGGAGGGACTAGGATCCAGAGGCTCACCCTCTCAGATCTGGAGGTTTTTCCCTGTCAATGGAGGTCAACCTTTGAGGTTTTGGAGAGAGCCATGTCTGCTGCAGCAGCTCAGACAGTCCCTACCTCTTCAGATCCTCAGCCTCCAACCCTGTCATCTCAGCATACAGAGTATCAACCTTTTTCTCCACAGCAATAGCGAGTACCAAAACCCCAGGTTTCCCAACAGGGCATTCCCATTTCTTCTGATACCTCTCCACAGCATCCCACTGAGGAAGTCTATAAGAAGAAGTTGTGCAAGAGGAAACACTTGGATTCCCCAGAGGAATCCATCACTGAAGACAGACTTCGATGAGGGCGAAGGGTCTCCAAGGTCACCTCTTGAAGATGTTTCATTTGAAGTCATCCTAGAAATTCTAAAACAGAGAGTTGATTGGAAGCCCAACAATCCTTAGTCTGAGGAGTCAATTTACCTGGAGGATTTTGGTACCCACCCATCTACCTCCTGAGTGACTTTTGCCCGCTGACGAGCTTGTTACATTGATCTCTCAATGGGCAAAGAAGGCCCTTGACACTATTGAGCTGATTCCCTGGAGACCCGACAAAATAATTAAAAAATAATTACCCCTCCCGAGGATGAACAATTCTGGACAAAATATGTGCCTGTGGATGCCATGGTTATGGCGGCGGCCATGAAGAAGGAACTAGCTGAGTAAAGCTCCTCCATCCATTTCCCCAAACAATGATTTTCAGCTGATGGATAGATTTGGGAACCCTGTCTATGCTTCAGTGACCTTCTCCTTACGATCCCTTCACTACCTGGCACATTTCACTAGGTTACAGAGGGATCTGAATAAAGAGCTTTCAGATACCCTAGCAGGATCCATATCTGCGGAAGCACAGACCTCTGTTACTTCCCAGTTGGTGGCTACCCTCCAGTCTATTTCTAACTCTTCTGTGAGGCTCATTTCATATGTAGATGAAGGAACGAGTAGAGCAGTGGGTTCAGGCATTGACATCAAGAGGCATGCCTGGATGCAATTTTGTGACTTTGTAGAGTCTTTCAAGACTACATTTGTCAATGTTCCTTTTGATGGCACATCATTGTTTGGCCCTAAGGTAAAAGACACATTGTCAAGGTGTGAGAAAGATGGGAAGACCCTTTATGCTGTGGGTGTATATTTCTCCACTCCTCAGAGATCCTTCTCAAGGAATCAGCGAAGTAGTGGGAAAATGTGGTTCAGAAAATCCCAAGTGTATTTTCAAGACGAGTGGCAGTAGTTCCCCCCGGAGCTCCAATGGTAGAACAGAAGCTGCCATTAAAAAAAGGAATAATTAGTAGAGCAGATAAAATATTGCATGATAACCATAATAATCAATCAGAGGAGGTTAGAAAGGATTAGGAAGAGATATTGGACAAGCAATTCTCAAAGAAACAATGGGAGGATATATGTATGTCTTCCAAATATGCAACAAAATGTAAAAGGTTTAGGATTTTTGCTGGGAAATGTTTACATAGATATCTTTATACCCCAAGTAGACCAGAGAGTTTTTCCTAAGGTGGACAGCAAATGCTGGAGGTGTGAGAGAGAAGAAAGAGATTATTGGGAACATATTTTCTCGGAGTACAGTGATTTGACGGACTTTAACAATTCCTTGCAGGATGCACTGTCAGAGATTCTGGGTGGACAGATTGGTGTGACAAGGGTGGTGATTTTTCTGAGCTATGATACTGAATCAGAATTGCCTAGAGCCTAGACATGGGGTGGCCTTGCTGTCTCTAATTATGGTGGCTGCCCAAAAAGCAATTACTAAAAAAATGGAAATCAAAATCTAAGCCGACTAAATTAGAAGCAGTGAATATAGTAACAGAGATAAAACAGCTGGAATTGAGATTTTTAGAAAAGGGAGGAGCAAGCTACATAGGAAAAAATGTGAATTGTGGGAACAATACATACAGGGGATGAATAAGGTTTAAAAGAAGGCAGGACTTAAATGAGCTATGTAATGTTTGACTGAAAACGATTGGGTAGATTATAAGTGATGTATAATATTTGCATCTGGGAGTGTGTCAGTAGGGTTTGTGATATAAAATGCTTGCAACTAGGATTGTGTTGGTGTGGCATGTTTTCATTTATATAAATGTATGATCCCTTATATCATAAGTGATGGTATAATAAAGCTGTTTCTTGTTTAAAAAAGAGGCAGGAATTGAATAATTTATGTTATGTTGCTTAGGTTATATGATATATATAGGAATATATGTAAAGCGTAATGTTTGATGTTCTTTAGTCCTATCTCGCCTTCATTCTTACTTTTGGGTTCGGAGTCGATCCTCGGCTCCGACAACGTATTACAAAGCTCAAAGTCTTTTAGTTGGCTTGTGGCTAAGTAGGTATCCCATAGTGCACTAGTACAATCCCCAGATCTCGTTTGCTGCATCTCCGAGTTCAGAAGTGCTTCTTGCTTGGCCGTGGCTAAGTTTAAACTTTTTTATCTTATTTTCACTTTACTGTTTCTATAGCAAATTGTTTCATTAATATATAGTGCTTAATAGCGCTGAAAATGTTTAGAATAGTTTAGAAGTGTTTTTGCTTGTCAAAACAGTTACTTGGTTGAGAACTGGTTGGCCGTTGGCCCTTGTTGCTCTCCATTGGTATCCTGTGTGCTAGTTCTTGTCAATATTGATATTTCTTAGGTCCGTGCTTATTACTACCTTGTTTTCTTGCCTTAATGTATATATATATTTTCAGGTTTACTATCAAAAGTGCAAACGGCACTCCGTTGACTGTCATATACTCGAACATGGAAGGTCATAATCGGTAATGTCGAAGGCAAAATAATCAATCTAGGAATGGTTTAACATGGGTCGAGGTAGGTGTTCAGTATTATTCCAAACTACAAACATCTCCCCTACCTCGACCCATGTTAAAACCATTCCTAGATTGATTATTTTGTCTTCGACTTTACCAATTACGACCTTCCATGTTCAAGTATATGACAGTCGACGGAGTGCCGTTCGCACTTTTGATAGTAAACCATATTTTCATATATATTGTGTGCAGTGCTTTTGCTAGTCTTGTGACAGAGTCCTTCTATGGTCCGCATTTAGGGCCTTTGTTTTTTTTCTAATTATTAGAAAAGTTAAGCTTGTGTGCAGTGTTGTTTCCTCGTTTATTCGACTGCTATTAGTTTTGGACTTTTTTCTACAACTTAGCATATCTAGCTAGATCCGTTTAAGTTAGAGGACCTAGTCCTCTGCTGTTTCATATTCCTCAGGGCTAGGCCCATTTAAGTTAGAGGACCTAGTCCTCTTTACTCTCTCTCCCTTGTGTGTGTGTGTGTGTGTGTGTGTGTGTGTGTGTGTGTGTGTGTGTGTGTGTGTGTGTGTGTGTGTGTGCTTGGTAGGGCTAGGCCCATTTGAGTTAGTGGACCTAGTCCTCGTGTGTCTGTTGTGTATTGCTTATTACATAGCTTTCCAACATGTCTAAAGAATCCAAAGACCACAAACCTTCGGGTTTCAAAAAATGCATAAAGTGCTCCCCGTAAATGTCAGTTACGGATGGCCATAGTAATTGTGTATATTGTCTTGGAGCCATTCATTTGCAGGAAACTTGCCTGTTCTGCCATTCCTTTAGCTCCAGAGTTCTCCAGGAGCGGAAGAACAAGTTAATCTTGAAAGGTCTCCTCAAGCCTTCCTTTGAGGAAGAATTAGCAAGTTCATCTTCATCCAAATCTCATTCTTCCAAGAGAGAGGTTAAGTCGGCCACGAGGCATTCTCCGGCACCGACGAGTGTATCGGAACCTTCTCAGAAACAATCTAAATTTGATCAGACTTCTGCCTCCTCGGCCCCACTGCCCTCGGAGCCGGTCGAGGTTGTTGATATTGGCACATCAGTGTCAGCCCCAAGCCTTTCGGAGCCGACTACTGAAAAATTACATCGGAGCCAGTCCAGAGATCCTTTGCCAGTCTCCCCAACCTTAAGATCTCCAATTCTTGCTGGTCTCCCCAACCTTAAGATCTCCAATTCTTCAGAGATCTAGATCACCTACCCTGTCAATCCAGATAATCCAAGAGCCTGTCAGAGGAAGATGTGGAGCGAGTAGTGCTTAGACTCCTTAAGTCATCTGCTTTGCCTAAATTGTTGTTGGCTCCGACCCAGTCAGTTCTGGAGCCTCCTGAGTCCATCCTCCCTGTTGTGGTTCCTCCTCAGAGCCGAGTTGGGCCTTCGGATCCAGAGTATTCAGTACCACTTGTTGTGGAACCCCCGGTTCCAGCCCCACTTGTGGCTGTCTCAGAGCCGAGTTCTGCTTCGAGACCTTTGGTGCCATCCATGGTGTCTAAAAGCCGAAGCTCACCTGTTGGTCCCGACAGGGACACTTAGACCCAAACCTCCACGGTTTCGAGTCTCTCTCTCTCTTGGTGCATCGGCTAGAGTGAGATTGGACCCTACATCCATCTCAGAGCCGGTCGCTCTGGAGACGATGACTACCTCTGTCTCCTTGGAACTGGGGCCATCTTCGGAGCTGGAGAGATCTGCTTTTGAGATGATGAGGAGTGTGCTGTCTTGCTCATCAGCTCCATGCAAGGGTACCGACGCTCTTCTCCCTCAGGCACCGACCTCAGTCTCAGCACCTACTCTTTCTCTCTCGACAGCAGAGACCCGCAGCCTCAGGAGCCCCCATTGGGTGGCCCCCAGTCTTCCGAGACCTCCCCAGAGTACCCTTGTGAGGAGCCCCCTCGGAAGAGGACATGCAAGAGGAAGCATGTAGACTCCCCGGATGAGTCCATCACTTCAGGCACTGACCTCGAGGAGTCAGAAGGGTCCCCCAAGTCATCCTCTGATGATGTCTCCTTTGTAGACATCTTAGAGATCCTTAAGCAGAGAGGCGGCTGGCCCACTGTCACCCCATCTGATGAGGAGTCAGTGTACCTGAAGGCTTTCGGGTCTCAACCTTCAGCCTCCTGGGTGTCTCCACCTTTTGATGAACTTTTAGACCTGGTTAGTCGGAAGATGTGGGAGACTCCTGATGCCGTGGAGCTAGTTCCCAGAAGGCCCAATAAATTTCTGTTGCCCCTAAAGAGAAAGATTATTTTTGTCTAAGGGCATGCCTGTAGATGCCATGGTGGTGGCGGCGGCCACTAAGAAGGAGCTAGCGGAGGCTTCTTCATCTGTCCATCTGCTGAATAAGGAGCCTCGAATGATGGATAGATATGGGATGCATATCTTGTTTTCCAGTGGCTTTCACACTCAGGTCACTGAACTAACACATTTTACGAGGCTTAAAATAGATCTCCTTAAGGAGTTAAGAGATACTCTTCAAGGTACATCTACTGAAGGAGTCCCTGAGAAGGTGTCTGCTCAGTTGTCCATTTTAAATTTCATTGTGAACTCCTCCATGAGGCTGATCTCTTATGAAGCCAATAGAGTGGGCAGGGCAGCAGGTTCAGACGTTTCCCTTAGGAGACATTCCTGGATGCGCTTATGTAATTTTGTGGAGCCGTTAAAGTCTACCTTTACCAATGCCCACTTTGATGGTTCTTCATTGTTTGGACCTAAGGTAAAAGATACACTCAACAGGAGCGAACAAGAAGGGAAAACTCTCTCTGCCATGGGAGTACATTTTACCATCCCCTCTAGACCATATCCTAAGGGTCAGAGAGGTGGTAAGACGTGGTTCAAGAAGTCCCATAGATTTTTGCCGGATGCACAGGGTGACTCCTCCTTCAGAGGCAGAGGAGGTAATGGTAGACGTTGCCCTAGAGGCAGGGGGGGTCCGCAGAACCAGGGAGACCACAATTCATTTTGAGGCCATCCCTATCAGCGCTCCTGATGTAGGGCCCAGCTGTGCTTCTCTGGAGCCAGTCGGGGGACGCATATCTTTGTATCCAGAAGCCTGGCTAAACATTACCTGAGACAAATGGGTACAAAAAATAATCACCACAGGTTACTCCATACCCTTTTCTCTTCCACCTCACACTCCCAAGAAGATCCCAGATGTTCTCCCAAGAAGATCCCAGATGTTCCACCTAATCCCAGGGATCAAGCAACTGTAGAAGTGCAAAAGTTGCTCACAGAATCATCCAAACCATCCCCGCAGACAAGATAGGATTTGGAACTTACTCCAGATTCTTTTTAGTGCCAAAACGTACAGAGGACTGGAGGCCCAATCTTGGACCTCAGCAAACTAAATGAATCCTTAATGAAGGCTAAGTTCCGGATGGTGACACTGCAGTCTATACTCCCTCTGTTAGGGAAAGACAATTGGATGTGCTCCATAGACCTCCAGGATGCGTACTACCATATAAAAATGGACAGAGCATCGAGGAGTCACACTTTTGGCTGGGAGCCAGTCACTACCAATTTCGTGGTCTGCCCTTTGGTCTCACCACAGCCCCCAGGCTGTTCACCAAATGTATGGCAGTAGTGACAGCTTACCTGAGACGTTTAGGATTCCAAGTGTTTCTGTACCTGGACGACTGGCTCCTGACTGCCACCACCATGCATCTACTCCTACAAACCAGAGATTCCACTATCTAGCTATGTTCCCAGTTGGGGATTACAACAAACTGGGAAAAGTCTGCCTTATCGCCTTCTCAATTTGTGACTTTTATGGGCGCAGAAATAGACACAGTCGCCATGTTAACTCGTCTACCTGCAGAACAAGGGGAGAACCTCAGACAACAAATTTTCCGTCTACTTCCTCTAAAGAAAGTGAAGGCAAAGACAGTGCTGAAACTCTTAGGGACCATGGCCTCCACCATAATGTTAGTCCTTCTCACCAGATTACATATGCGAGTTCTTCAGTGGCTTTTATCATCCTTTCAACAACTGCCTCTATCTCACCACATCATCATAACAGAGTCTCGCAAAAAGGACCTTTGTTGGTGACTTCAGCCTGACCAACTAACAACAGGCACTCCATTCCTTCCTCACCGACCCATTGCTACTGTGACCAAGAATTCCTCAGAGATGGGGGGAGCATTATCTAGGCAGGACCGTCCAAGGCACATGGCAAGATCACGAGGCTCACCTGCATATCAATGTCCTAAAGATAAGAGTAATACTTCTAGCTTTGCAAGCACTTCACAACTCTCTTCCTTTAGGGATGATAGCAATCCAGTCAGACAACATGTCAGTGGTATGGTATCTCAGCAAACAAGGAGGAACCAGATCGTATCTCCTTTGTTAAGAGGCACTTCGTGTTTGGAAGTGGGCAATTTCTTCTCAACGCTTTCTGGTGGCAACGCACATCCCAGGGACAACCAGTGTGATAGCCGACAAGCTCAGCAGGGCAATCTTGATGCCTCGCGAGTGGTCTCTGAATCAAGAAGTTGCAAAACAGAACTTCCGTAAATGGGAACAGCCTTGCTGTGATCTTTTCACCTGTCCGATCAACTCCAAATGCAGTAGCTACTTCTGTCTTATCCCCCCTCCGGGGGAGCCACTGAGAGACGTACTTGTTCAGGATTGGCCCCGGGACTCTTTTATGCTTTCTCTCCCTTTCCTCTCATATCCAAAGTGATTCAGAAAGCAAAGTTATTGGGAAGCAAAATGATTCTCATCACTCCTTACTGGCCTTGCCAGATTTGGTTCCTCTTTCTCGGGCCTCATCTATTACATGATCCATGGACTCTGGACCCAGTGCCAGAACCCTTGATACACATGTCAGGCTATCTTCACCCCTGCCTCCACACCCTCAGTTTGACAGTGTGGCTGCTCCAATTCCGTCCCTAGTCAGGCTTCATGGTTTTTCACCTGCTGTGACCCACATCCTTACATCTTCGCATAAACCTTCCACTAGGAAGTTATATACAAGCAAATGGAGAAGGTTTTCTATCTGGGCTGAAGAAAGGAATGTAGATCCTTACACTGCATCCATCCCTATGGTTTTAGAATTTTTGTCTGAACTTTTCCATCAGGGATTTGCTGCTGCCACAATTAGGGTCCAGTTGACAGCTATATCTAATTTCCATTTGGATCAACAAGAATCTAACCTGATGTCCCATAGATTGTGTAAAACCTTCCTTAAAGGTGCTTCTTTGCTGAGACCCCCCTTTCTGGAACAGGAAGCTTCCTGAGACCTAAACTTTGTTCTGTCCAAGCTAACTTCACCACCCTTTGAACCTGCTCATTAATGCCTATTGAAATTTCTGTCTTGGAAGACTTTGTTTCTAGTAGCCATCACATCAGCTAGACAAGTATCAGAGTTACAAGTACTGTCTATAAAGCCTCCTTATTTGATTTTCCACAAAGACAGCGTTTCTCTTCATACAAATCCTTCCTTTATCCCTAAAGCTAGCTCTCACAATAATTTGAACCAATCTATAGAATTAGATGGTGTTTTTCCCTAATCATTCTAACGCAGCAGAATACAAATTTCATCAATTGGATGTTCACAGGCAGTTACGGTTCTACCCTCACAGGACTAAGGAACTCAGAAAGTCAGACCAATTGTTCGTATCCTTTTTTGATTCTAGACAAGGTCTGCCAGTCTCCAAAGTGACTCTATCATTGGATTTCAAGCTGTATTTCCTTCATTTACTCATGCAATGGAAAAACTCTACTGTTCAAGATTAAGGCTCATTCTACATGATCCCAGTCTACATCTGCTACCTTCCAAGCCAGAGCTCCAATTGACAGTAGTTGTGCAACAGCAACTTGGGCCACCCCTCATATCTTTATCACTCATTACAAATTGGACCTGATCTCAAGGGGTAGAGCCTTCTTTGGTTCCATGGTACTCAGGAGTATTTTCCCGTGAGCCACCCAGAATAAGGTGCTAGGGACGCTGTCCCATAAGTAAGAATGAAGGTGAGATAGGACTACAGAACATAAAGAAGTTATGTACTCACCATAACGTTTCATGTTTGTAGTCCATTTTGCCCTTCATTCTTATGAACCCACCCACCTACCCCCATCCTGGAAGGATCTGGAGACAGGATAGTCTTACTCTGGTTGGGTGGAGACCTTTCATTATTGTTGTTCTTTCTGGATAACCTTAATTCTGTCTAGCTCTAGTTTTTAGCAGCAAACAAGATCTGGGGATTGTACTAGTGCACTATGGGATATCTACCTAGCAACGAGCCAACTAATAGACTTTCAGCTTTGTAATAGGCCGATCCTCGACTCCGAACCCATATGTAAGAATGAAGGGTGAGATGGACTACAAACATGGAACATTATGGTGAGTGCATAACTTCTTTTTAATTTTAAATTGTTAATACAGTTTGATTACTTTTATATAAATGTAAATGTGCTCATGTCACAAGTGATAACTCAATTAAGGTGTTTAAAAAAAAGGGTCCAGATATTCCTTTTTTGGCAGATCCTTCCAGTGGTCCTGAACAGAGGCCCAATTACCCTACTGTTGAGGCAATTGGGGGTTGAATATCCCTGCACTGGAGAGCCTGGCTGGAAATAACATTAGATACCAGGGTGTAGAGGATCATTTTCAGAGGTTATATTATACCCTTTTCCCTTCATTTTCCCAGATGGAAAAAAATCCCTGATGTTCCACCCAGTAAGGAGGAACAAACAGCTATTCTGGTGCAAAGGCTGCTAGAAAAACAAGTTATCCAAGAGGTCCCATCAGACCAGAAAGGATCCGGAACTTAACTCAAGATTCTTTTTAGTACCAAAGAAAATGGGACTGGAGGCCAGTACCGGATCTCAGCACTTGAACAAATCAGTTTGATGAAACAAATTCTGGATGGTCACAGTTCAGTCCATTCTTCCGTTTCTGGAAAAGGACAATTGCATGTAGTGGACAGACCTTCAGGACATGTATTATCATATAAAAATGAACAAACGACCCAGGAGGTACTTACGCTTCTGACTGGGAGCCAGTTATTATGAGTTCAGAGCTCTGCCTTTTGGTCTCACTACAGTCCCCAGGGTGTTTACCAAGTGCATGGCAGTAGTTGCAGCTCACTTGAGACTGCATGGATTCCGGGTGGTTCTGTATCTAGACAACTAGCTCATTTCTGCCTTGACCAGGCATCAACTATTAAAGGCAAGAGACAGTGTTCTCCAGACATGTTTCCATACAGAGATAACAATAAACTACGAGAAATCATTTCTAGACCCTACTCAAAATTTTAAATTTATATGACAGTTCTCAACACAAAAGAGACAACAGCCACACTCCCTTCTTCAAAGGTTGAGACAGGTCACAAGAATAAAATGCAGCAACACAATCTTAGCTGAACTACATCTTTAGGCTTTAGATTCCATGGCGGCAGCAATAACATTAGATCTGATGATGTTAATCTTCATTCATTCATGACGGATGGATTTCATTTCCGTCTTCGGAACCGACTCGACCAATATAACAAGCTCACGCCAGCCAAAAACTCTCGAGCTAAGGTTACCCATTGTGCCCCTCTCATCTTCTCAGATCTCATTTGCCACATAGAGATTCAAGATGCGTCAGGCTTGCTCTCAAGCTATGTGTTACAATTTTTCAACTCTTTCAAATAATTCTCCTTTCTTTTTTCTCTAAAATCTCTGTTTTGTTAGTCGTTTTTATGATTATATAGTTCATTTTACTGTGTGAGTGCTTTCTTCCCCTAATTATATTGTTGGTATCTCTTCTTGCCATTGCTGGTACAGGCCCCTCCATTCCACTTACCTCTTGGTAATCTTAATACCATTGTTGGTATTTTTCCTTCCTTTCTTTGTCCGTGTGTGTGTGTGTGTGTGTGTGTGTGTGTGTGTGTGTGTGTGTGTGTGTGTGTTTTGACAGGATTTCTTACTGTTTAGATTTCTTACTGTTTTTCTAATTGCTGTTCCATTTGTAGTTGTTGACAATGGCTGACAAATAAGGCACCAGTGGTTTTAAGCAGTGTGACAAATGTGGCAGAAAGATGCCAAATTCCAATGAACATCTCTCCTGCATATACTGCCTAGGAGTAGCACACTTGCAGATTCAATCTCCACAGAATCCAAACTATGCTCCTGTTTCAACTCCCAAACAGTTCTTGAAGACCTCAATGCTGACGTCCCTTCTGATGCCATCTTCCTCGGTTCCACTGGTGGATTTCATCATGGTTCCAGAACTGACCCTTTGGACCATGGCTCAGTTGGAGCCGACCCTTCCATGTAACCATAACTGGTCTGCCTGCACCATGATCCCTAGTACGGGACCGATTTTTTCCTATGGCGCCATCTATGGTTCCACTTGCTTAGACAGCTCTGAGTCCTCTTGCAGCTCCTTCCCTGGAGATGGGCTTGTTGGAGTGGGGTGTGACCCCGGTTCTGAGGTTGTCTTTCTCGGTTCTGGGCTCCCATCCCTCTTCAGACAGGCTTGCCCTCCAGGTTATGGAGAGGGCACTCGCCTCAACAGGCTCACAGTTGGCTCTGTCGGTGCCGGAATGTCATGTGTATATATATATATATATATATATATATATATATATATATATATATATGTGTGTGTGTGTGTGTGTGTGTGTGTGTGTGTGTGTGTGTGTGTGTGTGTGTGTGTATGTGTGCGTATATATATATATATATTTATGTGTATATATATATATATATATATATATATATATATATATATATATATATATATATACACACACACACACACACACACATATATATATATATATATATATATATATATATATATATATATATATATATATATATATATATATATATATATATATATATATATATACACACACACACACACACACTTCACTGGAGCAATGGGCATGGGGGCAGCAAGATACCCTGCCGCGTTTTACCTTTTCTTCTGGGTCCTCTTCAGACCTTCTCCATGATGAAAGAAGAGATCTTGAAAGATGAAACACATTGATTCACCTTAGGAATATCTCACCAAAGATACAGATTACCAGGAGGGGGAAGGGTTCCCACGGTTGCCCCTTTTAGATGTCTCCTTTGGATTTAAAACGTGGACTTATTTTTTGTACTTGTGAGGTTTCCTGGACTCGTCACGCTTTTCTGGTCATGTCTCCTTTGGAGACATACTAGAGTTACTGAAACAGAGGGGTGACTGAAAGCCCACCAACCCTTCCTCTAAGGAATCTCTAGTCTTGCAAGCTTTCCGTGCCTGACCCTCTACTTCCTTGGTGACCCCACCTGCAGATGAGTTTGTCAAGCTCATCGTGCAGTGCGCTTGGAAGGCCCCTGACACCAATGAGCCAATACCCCAGAGACCAGACAAAATACTCTCCCCCCCAGAGGATCACCCCTACTGGTCCAAAGGCTTGGCAGTAGATGCTATGGTGGTGACAGCGGCCACAAATAAAGAACTAGCAGAGGAGAGTCCTACTGTCCATCCTCCAGACAGAGAGTCTCAGACGTTGGACAGATTAGGGAAGCGGGTTTATGCTTCAACAACCTTTGCCATTCGGTCATTGAATTATTTGGTACATTTCACCCATCTTCAGAGGGACCTGATCACAGAACTTTCAGGAACCCTAGCAGGAGCAGTGTCTGATGAGGTACGTGACAAAGTTGTCTCCCAGCTTGCCACCCTGAAGTCAATATCTAATTCATCCATGCGGTTGATTGTGCTTACAACTGAAGGCATGACCAGAGCAGCGGGTTTAGGTGTTGTCTTGAGACGTCATGCCTAGATGCACTTGTGTGACTTTGCAGACCCCTTCAAGTCTTCCTTTGTCAATGCTCCCACTGACGCTTCCTCTCTATTTGGTCCAAAAGTTAAAGACATGTTAACCAGTTGTGAAAAGGTTGGCATGACCCTGTTTGCTGTGGGCATATGATTTTTGACTCCCCAAAGATCCCACAACAGGAATCAGAAAAGTGGAAAGATGTGGTTCAGGAAATCCCAAGGGCCTTTTCATGACATACATGGCGGGTCCCCCCCCCCAGGGCAGCAGAGGCGGAACTCACAAGGAGGATGCCCCCCAGTGGCAGAAGAGGCCCATGTAACCAATGTAATCAAACTCAGGAAACCCACACAGCCTTCCTGAAGACACTGGAGGGTATAAATGTATCACCAAACACCATCATATTGGGTGACTTCAACTACCCGAATATAGACTGGGAACATTACTCAAGCCCCAACTTTCTAGCCCAAAGGTTCCTGGAGTTCATAAATTCAAATGCCATGGAACAACTATTCACCGTCCCCACAAGAGGAGAAAATATACTAGATCTCATCATCACAAACATGGGGACAAAATGCTCCACACCGGAAGTATATCCCTCTTTGGTGAGATCAGATCATAAACTAATCTCACTAGAAATCCACATCCCCCCACCCCAAACAAAAAGACCACAGTGAAGAACTTCTCTAAAGCAAACTTCACACTACTCAAGACAGGTGTGGTATCCTTCAAGGCCCCCGAGCCAATGGAAACCACAACCCAATCTGGAAGCCCTTACAAATGCCTTCTATGAACACCTTCAGGACTGCATGGATCAGGCAATCCCAAATAAAACCAAGACTCTTTCCACCAAGGGCAAACATCCAGCCTGGTGGACCCCAGCCATAAACAAACTTTACAATAAGAGGAGAAAGCTATTACATGATAGAGCAAAATCCCAAAAAGGGAAGGCATCTTTGATCAGTACTAGCAAGAAACTACGATCCCTCATAAAATCATCCAAGGCCAACTTTGAGAAAAAAATTGCCATAGATTCAAAAGACAATCATAAGGCCTTCTTCAGCTATGTCAGAAACCTGCGTGGAAACTCCCAGATATGCTCAGAATTAGTCCAAAATGATACAAAAATCACTGAACCCACAGACATTGCCAACATACTGGCAGACAGGTTCAGCGCAAACTTCACCCCCCTCTCCCCCCCAAAAGGAGAGATAACTATCCCAACAGAGTGTAGCCTCCCAGACATCTCAAATGCAGGTGAAAGCTGCTCTCTCTAAAGCTAAAAACACAGCATCAATGGGACCGGATGGTGTCCCCGGCTGTGTGCTACATGAACTCAATGAAGAACTAAACCCGCACATAAGGCAGCTGTTTAATCTTAGCCTTACGACAGGACATGTGCCCAAGGAGTGGCATACGGCAACTGTGGTCCCACTCCACAAAGGCGGTGCCTCTACGGACCCTGGTAATTACCGCCCCATAAGCTTAACAAGCCTGGTCTGCAAAGCTATGGAGAGGATCATAATGGAACTCATAAACAAAGACATAGGGGACTTGCAGACCTTGGACCCAACCCAGTTTGGCTTTGTCAAGGGCAGATCTTGCCTTTTGAACTTGGTTGACTTCTTCGAAACAGTTACCAAGGCCATTGATGAGGGAAAGGCAGTCCACACAGCCTACCTTGACCTTGCAAAAGCTTTCGACACAATACCCCACTCGGGTATCATAGAGAAACTTACCAGCTTAAATGTAAACCCATATGTCACAAGATGGGTTGCAAACTGGCTAAAGGACAGAACCCACAGGGTTAGAGTTGCTGGAGCCATGTCAGACTCCAAGACGGTTACAAGTGGTGTCCCACAGGGCTCAGTCCTTGGCCCCCTATTGTTTGGCATCTACTTCTCAGAAGTACAGGCAAACATAGGAGGACTATGGCTGACAAAGTTTGTGGATGACTGCAAACTGGGTGCCATAATGGATAGTACATCAGACACAGACATCCTTCAGAGGGGTCTCACGGAAACTGATAGCTGGTGCCAGAGCTATGGCCTGAAGTTAAATGCAAAAAAGTGTATAGTCATACCCTTCGGGAAAAACAAGGTAACCCCAAGCTACCATATAGATGGCAACCCACTAAGCACAGAAGAGGTTATCAGGGACCTGGGTACCCAGGTTGACAGTGGCCTCTCGCTTGA
>NC_056728.1:1982613025-1982682669 GCF_019279795.1 Protopterus annectens | reverse complement strand
GAATTACCTCTAAGGTAAGACAAAGGGTAATGAAGGGAAGAAACTATAGGGAGAGAGTCTTAAAGATCCGATAGGGTAGGAGTATAGTAACAGTAACTGACTGAAAACTTTTAAAGTACTAACAATATAGAAACTTTCAAAAAATTATTCACTTAGCTGAGAAAGAGTGGCTTGCCATGGCTGTACAGCAATGCAGCAAACGAGATCTGAGGTAACAGGGAGCAGAGTATTCTGGGTAGGATCTTGGCTCGAGAGTTTTTGGCTGATGCGAGCTTGATATAAGGCTAGCTCAGCTCTGAGGACGGAACCAATAACCCATTAGTAAGGAATGAATGAAAATTAACAACATCAGATCTCTTTTTTGAGCAGCTTTTGAATTTCTTGTACTGCTGAGTCCCTCTGACTGGGTGGAGTGTTGGGGATTCGCCTTTGTGGCTTCGGGTAAAGATCTAATGGAATGTTGTAACTCTGGTAATTATCATCTCCACCCACAAATCTGATATCATTGTATTCCAGGCTAAGTGGTGCAGAGAGACTTATCCCCTGACTGCTTCCTGAGGTAAGCAATCGGGCCACTCTTCAGGAGCACTTGTAGTGGCTGCCCGGAAAAGGAATCTCTGGAGCCCTGGTTACATGGGCCCCTTCTGCCACTAGGGGGCATCTTCCTTGTGAGTTCCCCCAATACTGCCCCGGGGGGAACCTGCCACTTATGTCATGAAAATGCCCTTGGGATTTCCGGAACCACATCTTTCCACTTCTCTGATTCCTGTTGTAGGATCTTTGGGGAGTCAAAAATCATACGCCCATAGCAAACAGGGTCATGCCATCCTTTTCACACATGGCTAACGTGTCTTTAACTTTTGGACCAAATAGAGAGGAAGTGTCAGTGGGAACATTGACAAAGGAAGACTTGAAGGGGTCTGCAAAGTCACACAAGTGCATCTAGGCATGACGTCTCAAGACAACGCCTAAACCCGCTGCTATGGTCGTGCCTTCAGTTGTAAGCACAATCAACCGCATGGATGAATTAGATATTGACTTCAGGGTGGTAAGCCGGAAGGCAACTTTGTCAAGTACCTCATCAGACACTGCTCCTGCTAGGGTTCCTGAAAGTTCTGTGATCAGATCCCTCTGAAGATAGGTGAAATGTGCCAAATAATTCAACGACCGAATGGCAAAGGTCATTGAAGCGTAAACCCACTTCCCTAATCTATCCAATGTCTGAGACTCTCTGTCTGGAGGATGGACAGCAGGACTCTCCTCTGCTAGTTCTTTATTTGTGGCAGCTGCCACCACCCTAGCATCTACTGCCAAGCCTTTGGACCAGTAGAGGTGATCCTCTGGGGGGGAAGAGTATTTTGTCTGTTCTCTGGGGGATTGGCTCAATGGTGTCAGGGGCCTTCCAAGCGCACTGCAAGATGAGCTTGACCAACTCATCTGCAGGTGGGGGTCACCCAGGAAGTAGAGGGTCAGGCATGGAAAGCTTGGAAGACTAGAGATTCCTTAGAGGAAGGGTTGGTGGGCTTTCAGTCACCCCTCTGTTTCAATATCTTTAGTATGTCTCCAAAGGAGACATCTAAAAGGGACAACCATGGGGACCCTTCCCCCTCATTATAATCTGTATCTTTGGTGAGATATTCCTCAGGTGAATCAATGTGTTTCATCTTTCAAGATCTCTTGTGGGGTGGTTCATCAGGGAGAAGGTCTTAAGTGGACTCAGAAGAAAGGGTATCACCAAAGAACAACAAAAGCCAGTAAAATCCAAAGGTTTATTCGATACACTCTAGCGCCTCGGCTACAGTAAGCCTTCAAGGAGTCTCCTTGAAGGCTTACTGTAGCCGAGGCACTAGAGTGTATCGAATAAACCTTTGGATTTTACTGGCTTTTGTTGTTCTTTGGTGATATCAGTTCTATTTTGTTGTTTTCTTCTTAAGAAAGGGTACCCTGCAGCAGGGTATCTTGCTGCTCCCGTGCCCATTGCTCCAGTGAGGTGTATATATATATATATATATATATATATATATATATATATATATGACATTCTGGCACCGACAGAACCAACTGTGAGCCTGTTGAGGCGAGTGCCCTCTCCATAACCTGGAGGGCAAGCCTGCCTGAAGAGGGATGGAAGCCCAGAACTGAGAAAGACACCCTCAGAACTGGGGTTACACCCCACTCCGACAAGCCTATCTCCAGGGAAGGAGCTGCAAGAGGACTCAGAGCTGTCTAAGCAACCGGAACCATAGATGGCGCTGTAGAAAAAAAGTCAGTCCCGTACTAGGAATCACGGTGCAGACAGACCAGTTATGGTCCCGTGGAAGGGTCAGCTCTGAGTGAGCCATGGTCCACAGGGTCAGTTCTGGAACCATGGTGAAATCCACCAGTGGAAACGAGGAAGATGGCATCAGAAGGGATGTCAGCATTGAGGTCTCCAATAACTGTTCGGGAGTTGAAGGAGGAATATAGGTTGGAGTCTGTGGAGAAAAACCCTCAGTTTTGGATGGGAGTGAAGTCTTGGTTAGAACCGAATGACTCCTCTTTTTTGTCTCTTTCTTAGGAGGGGTTGATACCTCTACCTCAGATAAAGCCTCCGAGAAAGGGGATTTTAGCAGACCTTTTAAAATTAGCTTATTTTTACGCTCTGCTAAGGTGCAAGCACTAAAGCCCTTACAGTGCTCGCATGGAGGTTGAATCTGCAAGTGTGCTACTCCTAGGCAGTATACTCAGGAGAGATGCTCAATGGAATTTGGCATCTTTCTGCCACATTTGTCACACTGTTTAAAACCAGTGGTGCCTTATCTGTCAGCCATTGTCAACAACTACAAATGGAACAGCAATTAGAAAAACAGTAAGAAATCTAAACAGTAAGAAATCCTGTCAAAACACACACACACACACACACACACACACACACACACACACACACACGCACGCACGCACGCATGCACACACACACACACACACACACACACACACACACACACACACACACACACACACACACACACACACACACACAAGGAAAAAGAAAGGAAGGAAAAATACCAACAATAGTATTAAGATTACCAAGAGGTAAGTGGAAGGGAGGGGCCTGTACTAGCAATGGCACGAATATATACCAACAAGATAATTAGGGGAAGAAAACACTCACACAGTAAAAGGAACTATATAAAAATGACTAACAAAATAGAGATTTTAGAGAAAAAAGAAAGGAGAATTATTTGAAAGAGTTGAAAAATTGTAACACATAGCTTGAGAGCAGGCCTGACGCATCTTGAATCTCTACGTGGCAAACGAGATCTGAGGAGATGAGGAGAGGGCACTATGGGTAACCTTAGCTCGAGAGTTTTTGGCTAGCGTGAGCTTGTTATATTGGCCCTAGTCGGTTCCGAAGACGGAACTGAAATCCATCCATCATGAATGAATGAAGATTGACAACATCAGATCTAAGTTATTGCTGCCGCCATGGAAGCTAAAGCCTAAAGAACTAGTTGAGCTGAGATTTTGTTGCTGCATTTTATTCTTGTGACCTGTCTCAACCTTTGAAGGAGGGAGTGTGGCTATTGTCTCTTTTGTGTTGAGAACTGCTCCTATAAATTTAAAATTTTGAATAGGGTCTAGAAATGATTTCTCGTAGTTTATTGTTATCCCTATATGGAAACATGCCTGGAGAACACTGTCTCTTGCCTTTAATAGTTGATGCCTGGTCAAGGCAGAAATGAGCTAGTTGTCTAGATACAGAAACACCCAGAATCCATGCAGTCTCAAGTGAGCTGCAACTACTGCCATGCACTTGGTAAACACCCTGGGGGCTGTAGTGAGACCAAAGGGCAGTACTCTGAACTAATAATAACTGGCTCCCAGTCAGAAGCGTAAGTACCTCCTGGGTCGTTTGTTCATTTTTATATGATAATACATGTCCTGAAGGTCTGTCCACTACATGCAATTGTCCTTTTCCAGAAACGGAAGAATGGACTGAACTGTGACCATCCAGAATTTGTTTCATCAAACTGATTTGTTCAAGTGCTGAGATCCAGTACTGGCCTCCAGTCCCATTCTCTTTGGTACTAAAAAGAATCTTGAGTTAAGTTCCAGATCCTTTCTGATCTGATGGGACCTCTTGGATAACTTGTTTTTCTAGCAGCCTTTGCACCAGAATAGCTGCTTTTTCCCCCTGACTGGTGGAACATCATGGATTTTTTCCATCGGGGAAAATGAAGGGAAAAGGGTATCATATAACCTCTGAAAATTATCCTCTGCACCCTGGTATCCAATGTTATTTCCAGCCAGGCTCACCAGTGCAGGGATATTTGACCCCCGATTGCCTCAACAGTAGGGCAATTGGGCCTCTGTTCAGGACCACTGGAAGGATCTGCCAAAGAAGGAATATCTGGACTCTTTTTTTTAAACACCTTAACTGAGTTATCACTTGTGACATGGGCACGTTTACATTTATATAAAAGTAATCAAACTGTATTAACAAATTAAAATTAAAAAGAAGTTATGTACTCACCATAACGTTCCATGTTTGCAGTCCATCTTGCCCTTCATTCTTACTTATGGGTTCGGAGCCGAGGATCGGCCTATTACAAAGCTGAAAGTCTCTTAGTTGGCTCGTGGCTAGGTAGGTATCCCATAGTGCACTAGTACAATACCCAGATCTTGTTTGCTGCTAAAAACTAGAGCTAGACAGAATTAAGGTTATCCAGAAAGAACAACAATAATGAAAGGTCTCCACCCTACCAAAGTAAGACTATCCTGTCTCCCAATCCTTCCAGAATGAGGGTAGGTGGGTGGGTTCGTAAGAATGAAGGGCGAAACGGACTACAAACATGGAACGTTATGGTGAGTACATAACTTCTTTATGTTCTGTAGTCCTATCTCACCTTCATTCTTACTTATGGGACAGCATCCCTAGCACCTTATTCTGGGTGGCTCACGGGAAAATGCTCCTGAGTACCGTGGAACCAAAGAAGGCTCTACCCCTTGAGATCAGGTCCAATTTGTAATGAGTGATAAAGGTATGAGGGGTGGCCCAAGTTGCTGTTGCACAAATACTGTCAATTGGAGCTCTGGCTTGGAACGCAGCAGATGTAGACTGGGATCATGTAGAATGAGCCTTAATCTTGAACAGTAGTGGTTTTCCATTGCATAAGTAAATGAAGGAAATACAGCTCGAAATCCAATGATAGAGTCACTTTGGAGACTGGCAGACCTAGTCTAGAATCAAAAAAGGATACGAACAATTGGTCTGACTTTCTGAGTTCCGTAGTCCTGTGAGGGTAGAACCGTAACTGCCTGTGAACATCCAATTGATGAAATTTGTATTCTGCTGCATTAGAATGATTTGGGAAAAACACCATAATTCTATAGTTTGGTTCAAATTAGTGTGACAGCCAGCTTTAGGGATAAAGGAAGGATTTGTACGAAGAGAAATTAGAAGTTATGTACATACCATAACGTTCCATGTTAGTTGTCTTCTCTCACCTTCTTTCTTGCTGGATGGGTTCGGAGCCGATCCTCGGCTCTGACTCGGCACTTGCTAAGCTCAAGAACTCATTTTACCAGCTCGAGGCAACCCTATATCCCATGATGCAAGGCGTGACTACCTCAGATCTCGTTTGGTAGCTAGAAGAAAACCCTGCCAAAAACACTTCTTCCCCAGGAAGAAGAATACTAACTGTAGGAGAAACTAGGCAAATAGCCACTAACAATATGACTCTTCCTACTGAGAACTCTTGGAAAGAGTGACAACACCCCCAACAAAGAGAAGGTACAACCTCAAGATCCATCCAGGCCAGGGGGAAGGAGGGAGGGACGCAAGAAAGAAGGCGAGAGAAGACAACTAACATGCAACGTTATGGTATGTACATAACTTCTAAATGTTAAGTTGTCAAACTCGACTTCATTCTTGCTGGATGGGACCGCGTCCCTAGCACCTCTATCCTGGGTGGCTCAATGGAGCAGACTCTTGAGAACTGTGGAACCAAACCTAGCCCTGTCCCTGGATGCCAAGTCCAATTTGTAATGAGAGACAAAGGTGTGAGGAGTGGCCCAAGTGGCTGCTGCACAAATGGTGTCAACAGGTAGCCTATCCTGAAAAGCTGTGGATGTGGACAGGCTCCTGGTAGAATGCGCTTTTGGTTTTGTTGATAGTTTCTTGCCTCTAAGATGATAAACATAAGAAATAATAGAAGACAGCCATCTGGATGAGGTCACTTTAGAGACTGGGAGACCTTTTCTGTTCTCTGCATAAGAAAGGAACAGTTGATCAGATTTTCTGAATTGTTTAGTTCTGTCCAAATAATATCTGAGCTGACGATGGACATCTAAGCAATGGAGTTTTTGTTCAGCTTTGTCTGAATAATTAGGGAAAAAAACTGGCAAATCAATAGATTGGTTAAGATTTGTCTGGGAAGCAACTTTGGGCAAAAAGGATGGATTAGTTCTTAAAGATACCCTATCTTTGTGAAAAATCAAGTAAGGAACGGACACAGAGGGCCTGAAGTTCAGACACCCTTCTAGCTGAAGTAACAGCAACCAAGAAAATTGTTTTCCAGGAAAGAAACTTTAAGGAGCATGTAGCAGCCGGTTCGAAGGGGGGTAGAATCAAGGATGCCAGCATTAAATTTAAATCCCATTGCGGAGGAGGATCTCTGATTGGAGGTTTCAGGAGAAAGATACCTCTCAGAAAAGCTTTGCAAAGCTTGTGGGACATTATGCTTTGATCAGCCAAACCAACATGAAAATTAGAGATTGCTGCCAATTGGACTTTAACTGTAGAAGAAGAAGATCCTGATTGAAAGATCTCTGCTAAGAAGTCCAAAACTGAATGCGGTGGAGCAGTAAAGGGATCTATGTGTTTAGAAAGAAAAACGTTTCCACTTACTAGCATAAATCTTTCTGGTGGAAGACTTAAGAGAAGCTACTATGATGTCCCTAACGGGGTTAGAGATCATAGGAAGCCTGGCTAAGGAAGGAAGTGGAGCAACCAAGCAGTGAGGTTGAGACAGTGAATGGCCCGGTGAGGATGACCCGACTGGTGGGTCAGAAGATCTGAAACTGGGTCCAGATGCCAAGGCTGGGCCAGAAGAATACGATGCAGGGACGGAAACCAAATTTGTTGAGGCCAGTAAGGGGCAATGAGGATCAACTTGGCTATCAATACGGTAGCTTTCTGAATAACTTGTGGTATCAGTGGAAATGGAGGAAAAGCATACAAAAGTCCCCGGGGCCAGTCCTGGGTTAGAGAGTCTCTCAGGGAATGGCCTGGTAGAGGAAAGAGGGTGAAGAAGTCCGGGCATTTGCTGTTTTGGGGTGTAGCAAAAAGGTCGCAGGAAGGGAAACCCCACTTCTGAAAAATCATGTCCACTACCGATTGTTTGAGAGACCACTCGTGTGGCATGAGAATAGCTCTGCTCAGCCTGTCCGCTAAGAGGTTGGATCTCCCGGGGATATGCATTGCTATCAGAAACTGATGAGAGGAGATCGCCCATTGCCAAAGTCTGAGAGCTTCTCGACACAGTGGGTAGGACCTGGTCCCGCCCTGCTTGTTGATATACCAGACTACAGACATGTTGTCCGTCTGAACTGCAATAGTCCCTAAGGGAAGAAAGTTGTTGAGGGCTTGCAACGTTAAAAGCACTGCTCTCATCTCTAGGACATTTATGTGCAGATGGTATTCTATGGGTTGCCAAGTCCCATGGACCATCCTGCCCTGATAATGCCCCCCCTACCCAATCAGAGAGGCATCCGTAGTGACTGTGGCAACTGGAACTGGGGGAAGAAAAGGTCGGCCCTGATGGAGCAGAGGAGAAGACATCCACCAGGTTAGATGACTCTTGCACGACTGCGTTACAAAAATCTCGTGACTCATGGGGAGTTGCTGGAAAGACCATTGAGCGAACAACATCCATTGCAGAAGACGCATGTGGAAGCGGGCCAATGGCAGAAGAACAATGGCCGCAGCCATAAGACCCAGAACCTTCAGGACAAATTTGGCTCTGATCTTCCTGCTGAGTAATATGATCCGAACATACTTCTGAATGTCCAGAATTCTTCGTTCTGTTAGTCTGGCTGACATGCTGACAGTGTTTAATTCTGCACCTATAAAGGTAATAGATTGGCAAGGCGACAGAGAAGATTTTTTGAAATTTATTGAGATCCCCAATTGTTTGCAGGTTTGCAGAGTGTGGTCTCTGGCTTTGAGAAGTTGATGCCTGGTGGTGGCGGAGAGGAGCCAGTCGTCTAGATACGGAAACACCTGGAATCCCTGACGTCTCAGATGAGCCGTAACCAGTGCCATGCATTTGGTAAACACTCTGGGGGCTGAAGTGAGGCCAAAGGGCAGGGCTCTGAATTGAAAATGACTGGACCCCAGCCGAAAGCGGAGAAACCTTCTGGAGCACCTGTGAATCTTTATATGATAGTACACATCCTGCAGGTCTATTGAGCACATCCAGTTGTCCTTGCCCAAAAAGGGTAGAATGGACTGAAGCGTGACCATCCGGAACCTTGCCTTCTTGACAAACTTGTTTAGTTTGCTGAGGTCTAAAATTGGTCTCCAATCTCCCGTCCTTTTGGGGACCAAAAAGAATCTTGAGTAGATGTCGGATCCTACTTGGTCTGCTGGCACTATTTGGATGGCTCTTTTTGCTAGGAGTTTTGATACCTCCTGTTTTGCCAATTCCCTTAGACCGGGTGAGACGTCTGGAAGGGAATGATGAGGAACGGGATACCTCTCGAACGGGATATTGTAGCCCTCGGATATGATCGACTGTACCCATTTGTCTTGAGAGAGGGAACGCCAGGCTATTGGGTACAGCGACAATCTTCCCCCAACTGCCTCCAAGGGTGGGCAGTCGGGCAACACCTCAGGGATGCTGGAAGGTTTTATCAGGGAGTGTCTCCCTGCTACCCTGATTCTGCGGACCCCCTCTGCCCCTAGGGCGGCGCCTATTATTATTACCCCCTCTGCCTCTGGGGGTAAACTGACCACGTGTATCCGGCGTGACACCTTGAGATTTACGGAACCACATTTTCCCTCCCTTCTGACCTTTAGGATAGGGTCTTGAAGGGGTGGAGAAATGGACTCCTACGGCAGAAAGGGTCTTGCCATCTTGCTCACACCTGGTCAATGTATCCTTCACCTGAGGCCCGAACAAAGCCGAACCGTCAAAGGGGGTATTGGTGAAGGACGCCTTAAAGGGGTCTGCAAAATTACAAAGCCGCCTCCAGGCCTGACTCCTAAGTGCCACTCCTGTGCCTGCGGCCCTACTCGCCCCATCGGCTGCATAAGAAATGAGCCGCATGGAGGAGTTAGTCAAAGAATTGAGGATTCCTAGCTGTGAGGCAATCTTTTCCTGAGCCCCAGCCGCCGAAGGATCCTGAACCACTTCACCTAGTTCCTTGAGAATGTCTCTCTGAAGTCTGGTAAAGTGACAAAGGTAGTTCAGCGAACGCATAGCAAAGGTCGCTGAAGAAAACATCCGCTTGCCATACCTGTCCATAGTCCTAGAATCCTTATTAGGAGGATGGACAGGCACAGAAGGATCAGCAAGTTCCTTCTTGGTGGCCGCCACCACCATAGCATCAACAGGGACGCCCTTAGAAAGAAACTGTTTGTCTGCAGGGGCTGTAATGAATTTGGAGGGCCTCCTAGGAACTGGTTCCACAGAATCCGGGGCTGCCCACGCCTTTCGAGCCACTACTTGCATGAGTGGGTCGAAAGGCGGAGGCACCCAGGAGGTGGAGGGTCGAGATCCGAAAGCCTCCAGGTATACCGACTCATCCTCGGAGGGATTAATGGAAGGCCAGTTCCCCCTCTGCTTAAGGAGTTCCAGGATGTCTGAAAAGGAGACATCCTCAGAGGGGGACCGTGGGGAACCCTCCGACTCATCTAAGTTGGTATCTGATGTAGTAGACTCAGGGGAGTCTGTGTGCTTCCTCTTACACATCCTCTTACGTGGGGGTTCTGCTGCAGGATCAGGAGAAACCTCAGAAGAGAAAGTTATTCCCAATGGGGAAACCTGGGGCGATGGATCTCTGGGTCCGGGAGCAAGAGACTGGCAAGAGACATCAACAGGCACCGAAGATGGAAGAGCTAAAGGAATAGACCATTGACCTAGCTCAGGTGCTAGGACACTCCTCATCACCTCGAAGGCTCCTCTCCCAGGGAGGCCAGAAGAGTCCCGCTCCGAAGAAACAGGAATCCCCGGCCCCACCGAAAGAGAAGGCTCCGAAGCCGATGTCGGTGCCGAGCTCACCAATGCCGAAGCTCCAAGAGGGAGAGCAGGGTCGGACAAGGGTCCGATGCCACTCGCCCCCTCGGAGCTGACAAGGGAGACTCGACAACCGGATCCCTCCAAAGAAGGTCTCATGGAGGAGATCGGAGCCGAAGACGTCGGAGCCGAAAGGGGAAGTATCGGCTCGGCGCACCCACGGTCACCGTTCCGAGAAGCTCCGGCTCCGAACTCTGAAGGAGAGTCGGAGGAGGAAGTTCAGGGGGATGAGAAATAGCAGACGTCTGTTGAGATGGGCTATGGAGCATTTGGGCTAGTGCCTGTGACTTCAACAGTCTGCTTACTACCCTCTCTAAATCGTGGTCTGATAGCCTGGAAGATCTTGAAGATCGGCTCCGATGGATCCGCTCCGACAAAAGAGGAGACCCCGGTGCCAAACGAATCAACTCCAGGGAAGGAGACCGAGATCTCTTCCTGGATGGAGCCATCAGAGCCGATGACCCCTCGGCTCCAGATGGAGCCGAAGACTTGTCGACTCCAATACTGGATAAAGAAATGTCGGCTCCGGCCGGAGCTGACAAAGTAATGGGTACTTGTATGTCGGAGCCGGATGGAGCCGACACAACAACCTCCAAGGTAGAAAGATCGGCTCCAGCCGGAGCTGATCTCGACTCCGAAGGAGTCGGAGCCACAGCCGAAGGCTTAGAAACTGAAGCCTGGGCTCTGGATGGCTTAGAGGGTTTAACCGACCCAGCCTTGGTCGGAGAACCCTCTGGCTTTAACAAGCCAAAAAGAATTAATTTATTTCTTCATTCCTGCAGGACTCTCTGGCTAAAGGAGTGACAAATGGCACAGGAGTCTTGCAGGTGTAAAGGCCCCAGGCAATACACACAAGAAGTGTGACCGTCTGTCAGAGACATTTTCTGACAGCACGAGTCACACTTCTTGAAGCCTGAGACCTTTACCTCTTTAGACATACTAATGTCCAAAAACAGACAAACACACAACAATCACACAGTTAACCCCCAAAAAACACACACACACAACCTGACAGGAATTAACTGAGTGGGAGGCTTAAGGCCTGAAGGCAACAAATCCTAACGTAAATAAAGGGAATATAGGGTAGGAGATAACTATAAGTATAAAAAATATACCCAATAAAGGACCAGTAGAAAAAGGGAAAACTAACTCTGACTAATCTCTGAAAGATTTGAAAATTTACCTGAGCTGGTAAAAAGGAGACCTCTTCGCGAAGAGGCAAATGAGATCTGAGGTAGTCACGCCTTGCATCATGGGATATAGGGTTGCCTCGAGCTGGTAAAATGAGTTCTCGAGCTTAGCAAGTGCCGAGTCAGAGCCGAGGATCGGCTCCGAACCCATCCAGCAAGAATGAAGGCGAGTTTGACAACTTAACATCTCTGTCTTTGTGAAAAATAAAATAAGGAGGCTTTATAGACAGTACTTGTAACTCTGATACTCGTCTAGCTGATGTGATGGCTACTAGAAACAAAATCTTCCAAGACAGAAATTTCAATAGGCAAGAATGAGCAGGTTCAAAGGGTGGGGAAGTTAGCTTAGACAGAATAAAGTTTAGGTCCCAGGAAGCTACCAGTTCCTGAAAGGGGGTCTCAGCAAATTAGCACCTTTAAGGAAGGTTTTACACAATCTGTGGGACATCAGGTTAGATTCTTGTTGACCCAAATGAAAATTAGATATCGCTGTCAATTGGACCCAAATTGTGGCAGCAGCAGATCCCTGATGGAAAAGTTCAGACAAAAATTCTAAAACCAGAGGGATGGATACAGTGTAAGGATCTACATTCCTTTCTTCAGCCCAGATAGAAAACCTTCTCCATTTGCTAGTGTATAACTCCTAGTGGAAGGTTTATGCGAAGATTTAAGGATGTAGGTCACAGCAGGTGAAAAATCATGAAGCCTGACTAGGGATGGAATTGGGAGCAGCCACACTGTCAAACTGAGGGTGCAGAGGCAGGGGAGAAAAGAGCCTGACGTGTGTCAAGAGTTCTGGCACTGGGGCCAGAGTCCATGGATCGTCTAATAGATGAGGCCCGAGAAAGGGGAACCAAATCTGGCGAGGCCAGTAAGGAGTGATGAGAATCATTTTGCTTCCCAATAACTTTGCTTTCTGAATCACATTGGATATGAGAGGAAAGGGAGAGAAAGCATAAAAGAGTCCCAGGGGCCAATCCTGAACAAGTACATCTCTCAATGGCTCCCCCAGAGGGGGGATAAGGGAGAAGTAGCTGCTGCATTTGGAGTTGATCGGACTGGCGAAGAGATTGCAGCAAGGCTGTTCCCATTTGCGGAAGTTCTGTTCCGCTACTTCCTGATTCCGAGACCACTCATGAGGCATCAAGATTGCCCTGCTGAGCTTGTCGGCTATCACACTGGTTGTCCCTAGGATGCGTGTTGCCACCAGAAAGCGTTGAGAAGAAATTGCCCACTTCCAAACACGAAGTGTCTCTCGACAAAGGGGGTATGATCTGGTTCCGCCTTGTTTGCTGAGATACCATACCACTGACATGTCTGATTGGATTGCTATCGTCCCTAGAGGAAGAGAGTTGCAAAGTGCTTGCAATGCTAGAAGCACTACTCTCATCTCTAGGACATTGATATGCAGGTGAGCCTTGTGATCTTGCCATGTTCCTTGGACAGTCCTGCCTAGATAATGCTCCCCCCATCTGTGAGGCATCCTTGGTCACAGTACCAATGGGTTGGCAAGGAAGGAATGGAGTGCCTGTTGTTAGTTGGTCGGGCTGAAGTCACCAATGAAGGTCCTTTTTGCAAGACTCTGTTATGATGATGTGGTGAGATAGAGGCAGTTGTTGAAAGTACGATAGAAGCCACTGAAGAATTTGCATATATAATCTGGCGAGAGGGACTAATGTTATGGTGGAGGTCATGGTCCCTAAGTGTTTCAGCACTGTCTTTGCCTTCACTTTCTTTACAGGAAGTAGACAGAGAATTTGTTGTCTGTGGTTCTCCCCTCGTTGTGTAGGTAGACAAGCTAACATGGCAACTGTGTCTATTTCTGCGCCTATAAAAGTCACAAATTGAGAGGGCAATAAGGCAGACTTTTCCCAATTTATTGTGATCCCCAACTGGGAACAAAGCTGGATAGTGGAATCTCTGGTTTGTAGGAGTAGATGCCTGGTGGTGGCAGTCAGGAGCCAGTCATCCAGGTACAGAAACACTTGGAATCCTAGACATCTCAGGTGAGCTGTCACTACTGCCATACATTTGGTGAACAGCCTGGGGGCTGTGGTGAGACCAAAGGGCAGAGCACGAAATTGATAGTGACTGGTTCCCAGCCGGAAGTGTAAGTGACTCCTCGACTCTCTATCCATTTTTATATGGTAGTACGCATCCTGGAGGTCCATGAAGCACATCCAATTGTCTTTCCTTAACAGAGGGAGTATAGACTGCAGTGTCACCATCCGGAACTTGGCCTTCTTTAAGGATTCATTTAGTTTGCTGAGGTCCAAGATGGGCCTCCAGTCTCCTGTACGTTTTGGCACTAAAATGAATCTGGAGTAAGTTCCGAATCCTATCTGGTCTGCGGGGACAGTTTGGATGAGTCTGTTTGCAAGCAACTTTTGCACTTCTACAGTTGCTTGATCCCTGTGATTGGGTGGAACATCTGGGATCTTCTTGAGAGTGTGAGGTGGAAGAGAAAAGGGTATGGAGTAACCTCTGGTGATTATTTTTGTACCCATTTGTCTCAGGTAATGTTTAGCCAGGCTTCTGGATACAAAGATATGCAACCCCTGACTGGCTCCAGAGAAGCACAGCTGGGCCCTACATCAGGAGCGCTGATAGGGACGGCCTCAAAATGAATTGTGGTCTCCCTGGTTCTGCAAACCCCCCCCTGCCTCTAGGGCAATGTCTACCATTACCTCCTCCTCCTCTGCCTCTGAAGGAGAAGTCACCCTTTGCATCCAGGAACAATCTCTGGGACTTCTTGAACCACATCTTACCACCTCTCTGACCCTTAGGATATGGTCTAGAGGGGATGGTAAAATGTACTCCCATGGCAGAGAGTGTTTTCCCTTCTTGTTTGCACCTGGTGAGTGTATCTTTTACCTTAGGTCCAAACAATGAAGAACCGTCAAAGTGGGCAATGGTAAAGGTAGACTTGAATGGCTCCGCAAAATTACATAAGCGCATCCAGGAGTGTCTCCTAAGGGAAACCCCTGAACTCGCTGCCCTGCCTGCTCTATCGGCTACATAAGAGATCAGCCTCATGGAGGAGTTCACAATGGAATTTAAGGTGGACAACTGAGCAGACACCTTCTCAGGAACTCCTTCAGTAGATATACCTTGAAGAGTATCTCCTAACTCCTTAAAGAGATCTCTTTGAAGCCTCGTAAAATGTGTTAGATAGTTCAGTGATCTGAGTGTGAAAGCTGCTGAAAAAAAAATATGCTTCCCATATCTATCCATCGTTTGAGACTCCTTATTTGGCGGATGGACAGATGAAGAAGTCTCTGCTAGCTCCTTCTTAGTGGTCGTCGCCACCACCATGGCCTCTACAGGCACGCCCTTAGACAAAATATCTTTCTCTTTAGGGGCAGACAGAAATTTATTGGGTCTTCTGGGAACTAGCTCCATGGCATCAGATGTCTCCCACACCTTCCGACTAACCAGGTCTAAAAGTTCATCAAAAGGTGGAGACACCCAGGAGGCTGAAGGTTGAGACCCGAAAGCCTTCAGGTACACTGACTCCTCATCAAAATGGGTGACAGTGGGCCAGCCACCTCTCTGCTTAAGGATCTCTAAAATGTCTACAAAGGAGACATCATCAGAGGATGACTTGGGGGACCCTTCTGACTCCGCGAGGTCAGTGTCTGAAGTGATGGACTCATCCGGGGAGTCTACATGCTTCCTCTTGTATATCCTCTTCTGAGGGGACTCCTCAGAAGGGTACTCTGGGGAGGTCTCGGAAGACTGGGGGCCACCCAATGGGGGCTTCTAAGGCTGCAGGTCTCTGCTGTCAAGAGAGAGAGTAGGTGCTGAGGCTGAGGTCAGTGCTTGAGGGAGAAGAGCATCAGTACCCTTGCATGGAGCTGATGAGCAAGACAGCACACTCCTCATCATCTCAAATGCAGATCTCTCCAGCTCCAAAGACAGCCCCAGTTCCAAGGAGACAGGGGTAGTCATCGTCTCCAGAGCGACCGGCTCCGAGATGGATGTAGGGTCCGAGCTCACTCTAGCCGATGCACCTAGAGGCAGACTCGGAACCGAGGAGGTTCGGGTCCAAGTGTCCCTGTCAGTACTGACCGGTGAGCTTCAGCTCCTAGACACCACGGACGTCGTCGAAGGTCTCAAAGCAGAACTCGGCTCCAAGACAGCCATGAGGGGGGCTGGAACCGAGGGTTCCACAACAAGTGGTACCAAAAACTCTGGCTCCGAAGGCCCAACTCAGCTCGGAGGAGAAACCACAACAGGGAGGATAGACTCAGGAGGCTCCAGAACTGACTGGGTTGGAGCCAACAACAATTTAAGCAAAGCAGATGACTTAAGGAGTCTAAGCACTACTTGCTCTACATCTTCCTCTGACAGACTCTTGGAGGATCTGGATGACAGGATGGGTGATCTAGATCTCTGAAGAACTGGAGATCTTAAGGTTGGGGAGACTGGTTCCGATGTAATTTTTCAGTAGTCGGCTCCGAAAGTCTTCGGGCTGACACTGACGTGCAATATCAACAACCTTGACCGGCTCCGAGGACAGTGGAGCTGAGGCGGCAGAAGTCTGATCAAATTTAAATTGTTTCTGAGAAGGTTCCAATACACTAGTTGGCACCGGAGAATGCCTCTTGGCCGACTTAACCTCTTTCTTGGAAGAATGAGATTTGGATGAAGAAGATGAACTTGCTAAGTCTTCCTCAAAGGAAGGCTTGAGGAGACCTTTCAAGATTAACTTGTTCATCCACTCCTGGAGAACTCTGGAGCTAAAGGAATGGCAGAATAGGCAAGTTTCCTGCAAATGAATGGCTCCAAGACAATATACACAATTACTATGGCCATCCATAACTGACATCTTCTGAAAGCACTTTATGCATTTTTTGAAACCCGAAGGTTTGTGGTCTTTGAATTCTTTAGACATATTGAAAAGTTATGTAATAAGCAATACACAACTGACACATGAGGACTAGGTCCTCTAACTTAAATGGGCCTAGCCCTAACAAGCGCGCACACACACGCACACACACGCGCACACACACACACACACACACACACACACACACACACACACACACACACACACACACACACACACACAAGGGAGATAGAGTAAAGAGGACTAGGTCCTCTAACTTAAATGGGCCTAGCCCTGAGGAATATGAAATAGCAGAGGTCTAGGTCCTCTAACTTAAACGGACCTAGCTAGATATGCTAAGTCATCAAAAAAGTCCGAAACAAATAGCAGTCGAATAAACGAGGGAAACAACACTGCACACAAGCTTAACTTTTCTAATAATTAGAAAAAAAAAAAAAGGCCGTAAATGCAGACCATAGAAGGACTCTGTCACAAGACTAGCACAAACACTGCACACAATATATATGAAAATATATATACAGTAAGGCTAGAAAACAAGGTAGTAATACGCGTGGACCTAAGAAATATCAATATTGACAAGAACTAGCACACAGGATACCAATGGAGAACAACAAGAGCCGACCTGCCAACCAGCTCTCAACCACGTAACTGTTTTGACAAGCAAAAACACTTCTAAACTATTCTAAACACTTCCAGCACTATTAAGCACTATATATTAATGAAACAATTTGTTATAGAAACAGTAAAGTGAAAATAAGATAAAAAAGTTTAAACTTAGCCACGGCCAAGCAAGAAGCACTTCTGAACTCGTAGACGCAGCAAACGAGATCTGAGGATTGTACTAGTGCATTATGGGCTACCTACCTAGCCATGCGCCAACTAAGAGACTTTGAGCTTTGTAATAGGCTGTCGGAACCGAGGATCGGCTACAAACCCAAAAGTAAGAATGAAGGCGAGATAGGACTAAAGAACATCAAACATTATGCTTTACATATATTCCTACATATATATCATATAACCTAAGCAACATAACATAAATTATTCAATTCCTGCCTCTTTTTTAAACAAGAAACATCTTTATTAGACCATCACTTACAAAATAAGGGATCATACATTTATAGAAACTAAAACATACCACACTGACACAGTCCTATTTGCAAGCATTTTATATTACAAACCCTACTGACACACTCCCAGATGCAAACATTATACATCACTTATAATCTACCCAATCGTTTTTGGTCAAACATTAAATAGCTCATTTAAGTCCTGCCTTCTTTTAAACCTTATTCATCCCCTGTATGTATTGTTCCCACAATTCACATTTTTTCCTATGTAGCTTGCTCCTCCCTTTTCTAAAAATCTCAATTCCAACTGTTTTATCTCTGTTACTATATTCACTGCTTCTAATTTAGTCGGCTTAGATTTTGATTTCCATTTTTTTAGTAATTGCTTTTTGGGCAGCCACCATAATTAGTGACAGCAAGGCCATCCCATGTCTAGGCAATTCTGATTCAGTATCATAGCTCAGAAAAATCACCACCCTTGTCACACCAATCTGTCCACCCAGAATCTCTGACAGTGCATCCTGCAAGGAATTGTTAAAGTCCGTCAAATCACTGTACTCCGAGAAAATATGTTCCCAATAAAACTACGATCACTCATAAAATCATCCAAGGCCAACTTTGAGAGAAAAATCGCTAAAGACACAAAAGACAATCATAAGGCCTTCTTTAGCTATGTTAGAAACCTGGGTGGAAACTCCCAGATATGCTCAGAATTAGTCCAAAATGATACAAAAATCACTGAACCCACAGACATTGCCAACATACTGGCAGACAGGTTCAGTGCTAATTTCTCCCCTCCCTCCCCCCCAAAAGGAGAAATATCTATCCCACCAGAGTCTAGCCTCCCAAACATCTCAGATGCCCAGGTGAGAGCTGCTCTCTCTAAAGCAAAAAACACAGCATCAATGGGACTGGACGGTGTCCCCGGCTGTGTGCTACACGAACTCAATGAGGAACTAAACCCACACATAAGGCTGTTGTTTAATCTTAGCCTTACTACAGGATACGCACTCAAAGAATGGCGTGGCAACTGTGGTCCCACTCCACAAAGGCGGAGCCTCACGGACCCTGAAATTACCGCCCCATAAGCTTGATGAGCCTTGTCTGCAAAGCTATGGAGAGGATCATAATGGAACTCATAAATAAAGACATTGGGGACCTACAGACACTGGATCCTACCCAATTTGGCTTTGTCAAGGGCAGATCCTGCCTCTTGAACTTGGTCGACTTTTTCGAAACAGTCACTAAGGCCATTGATGAGGGTAAGGTAGTTCACACAGCCTACCTTGACCTAGCAAAAGCGTTCGACACAATACCCCACTCGGGCATCATAGAAAAGCTCAACACCAACCTCAACCTGACGGGCTGCACACGGCCCAACCAACCTTGTAAACACCAAAAAAGCCCAGCAAGATGGTATCACATTTTATTCAGGGCAACAAAAGGAACAAACCATGTCCAATTCAAAACTTATACTAGTTCGCACCAGCCTTCATCAGTGAAAAGTGAAAAAAATCAAAAAATTCAAATGGTCATTAAATATGTGAATAAACCAATGATAGTGTATACATTTGCATCAAGCTCTCAAATAGAATTTAAAATAGAATTTAAAGCAAAAAACCACAAAAAAAAACATATATAAACTAGAAAATCATACAAATAATAAATATATATATAATGAAATATATAATATCATCAAAACAATAATGACATATTGTCATATGTATAATTTAATCTTTATAATTGAAAGTATAAATTAAATATTATAATGAAATAAATAAAATATATAAATAGAAAATATTGAGAACCTGGGGAAAAGAGATTCTCCTCCTGAAAAAACCTTTCCCTTTTTTTTCTGTTTGTACCTTCCCATCCTGTTTGGTTGTTTGGTTTTGCTAATTTATATTTCTTACTAATGATGAAACTTGGCATAATGATGTTGAACTGTATGTAAAATAAGTTTCAAGGGCATAGAAGTGTTGGTATGTAAAACATATTATGTTCCCAATTCTGTCAGAATTTATGTGTGAACGCTCATTTGTTTGCCAACATAGAATGATGCGTGAAGGCACGTAGTGCCAAATATATAACAGCTAGTGTGGAACAATTGCCAAAAAAAACTAAAGAAACAATTTTACAAAATAAACGATGTATACTGATTTACTTTGCTTAGACATAATGTCATTGTTTGAATGTCTTACACCAGTTCCAAGAAACATATCCCCCACCTGAAAGTGTGTTTAAATCATGCCCAATCCACTTTCTCTGTTTTGTTTGTAATGAGAAAATAAGTGCCTAATGAGAAATTGAAATGAATATGAATGAACATTGCTTATCTAGTATTAAAATCAAAAAATCATTAGCTAGTAAAATATTCCAATTTTGGTTCACGCTGATCTGACCGTTTGATGATTTTTGCCCAATGTAGTAATTAATCTCACCTTAGAGTTGTTAGTGTTATGACTTTTGACCTTTATTCCAACAGTGTCTCCCTGCTAAATATATCTGAAATGCAACAGCCTCTTTCTAAATAGAAATGCTATAACCCCGGTCCAAGAATAATCACATGTGGTCATGAATTAATTCTGGTCCAAAAATAATTTTTTGGGCTTCTTGTCTGGGTAATTGTGGAATGAATGGATGTCCTGGATTTTCTAAGGGTTGTTATTAAACTGAGGTACATTGATTATTTTGGATGTGTTCTATGTAATGGTAGCAGGACATTAAAGCTAAGGATATTCCCAAAAAAATAACCTTGCAATTCACATTGATTTATCATTCATACGCCAAAACTATAAATTCAATACAATAAAATCCTGTAGATATAGAGTTTCCAAACAAAATATAGATCATATAGGTATTCCATCGCCACACCATATGTGTCTATTTCACAAGGTATGATTGTATCCACTCAACAATCCATGCATTCTTCAAGGTAGGCCATGAAAGAAATACTTATTCTGTAAGAAAGTAGTAGCCCTAAAGCAGTAGCATATCAAGATGCGATAGAGGTCAGCCAGAAATAGAACACATTTTGCCTTACAGTTAAGTAGAGCTTGACTTAGGGGAGATAATAATGTTCTGTGATATAATTGACTTAAACAAAAAGACATGTCATGTGGAATTGAGCTGCCCAGGAATGCTCCTGAATAGAGGACCAATTCATGACAGTGTCATTATCCAATGGGGGGTTTTAATACTGGTCATACATATTCTTGTATTATTGGCCAATTTTAATATTTTGAAATTTCTGAAGGTCAGGTCCTGTTTCAATTGACTTGCGAGAGGAGTGAATTTAGGAACCATTAGCAAAACCTGTAGAGAATTCTTGCTTGAATGTGAGGGAATGTGTATGTTTTTGTGTATTTTACATAGAATAATGTACTAGTTTTTAGTGTATAGATTTAACCTGTAGATGTTTGCAAGTTATACCTACCTCTGTTAAGTCATGTCCAGTTGTATAAATTTTAGATCTCTGTTTAAATGTCATGAGTTGGTTCTCAAACCTTTTTGTAGCAATAAAAAAATTGTGATCCTCTTTTAAACTCACCTTTCTATCAATATCCATTTATTCTACCCCATTTGTCATCAAAGTCCATTGCGTCCATTTGTCAAATTATACCTAAGTCCCCAAATAAGACCGCAAGCCTTTCCTGAAATTGTAGATTGTTCCCATGTTTGTCAGAAGGAAGTGTAACCCCTAACCAGCTAAAGTCATTTTCTATTTTACACTGATTGGTTCTGTTCTGAAACATCATAGAAAAGCTCACCAGCTTAGATGTAAACCCATATGTCTCAAGATGGGTTGCAAACTGGCTCAAGGACAGAACCCACAGGGTTAGAGTTGCTGGTGCCATGTCAGACTCTAAGCCGGTCACGAGCGGTGTCCCACAGGGCTCAGTCCTGGGCCCCCTCTTGTTCGGCATTTATTTTTCTGAAGTGCAGGCAAACATAGGGGGATTGTGGCTGACAAAATTTGCAGATGACTGCAAACTGGGCACCATAATTGACACTCCATCAGACACAGACATCCTCCAGAGAGGTCTCATAGAAATGGATAACTGATGCCAGAGCCATGGCCTTAAGCTAAATGCCAAAAAATGTATAGTCATACCCTTTGGGAAAAACAAGGTAACCCCTAATTACCACATAGGTGGTAATCCATTAAACACGGAAGAAGTTATCAGGGACCTGGGGATCCAAGTTGACAGTAACCTCTCTTTTGACACTCACATTGCCAAAGTGGTTAGGAAGACCTTCTACATTGCCCACCTGATCATGAAGGGATTCACATCCAGATCAGGAGAGGTCACTGTACCCCTGTACTCTTCACTTATCAGACCAATGATTGAGTACAATGCCCCATTCGGAATGTACCTTACCCGACACCTGCAGCAGTTGGAAAGACCCCAAAAGTTCCTCACCAAAAGGATAAAGGGGCTCAAACATATGTCATACACTGCCCGACTGAAGAAACTCCAGCTCTATTCAGTCGCATACCATCTGCTCAGAGGTGATCTGTGCCTGACATACAAGGCCATGTCCAACCCGGAATTAATGGACATGCTCCACCTCGAAAATACCAAATCCACCAGAGCCACGACAGCAAGAGACTTAAACCTCAACACGGATATAAATAGGACGTGCTGGAGGGACAGATTCATCACCCAGAGACTCCCTACACTATGGAACAGAATCCCAGTCCATGTGAGGCAGAGCCCCTCACTGACTCTGTTCAAGAGAAATCTTGACGAGTGGATGGGAGATCGTAGGTTTACCCCGGGAATCATCTCTGTGTCACTGCTGGACAGAGGCACAGCAAACTAATGGGTATAGTATTCTCATCCTAAGGGGTGGTGAAAGCCACACACACTCTGGCTAGGCTTATAAATGCTCTAGGGCAGATAGCCTAGTATGAACCTATGAACCTATGATCGTAAGGAGAAGGTCACTGGAGCATAAACAGGGTTCCCAAATCTATCCATCAGCTGAAAATTTTTGTTTGTGGATGGATTGAGGAGCATTCCTCAGCTAGTTACTTCTTCGTGACTGCCACCATAACCATGGCATCCACAGGCACACCTTTTGTCCAGAATTGTTCATCCTCAGGAGGGTTAATTATTTTTTAAGTATTTTGTCGGATCTCCAGGGAATCAGCTCAATAGTGTCAAGGGCCTTCCTTGCCCATCAATGCAATGAGCTTGTCAGCGGGCAAAAGTCACCCAGGAGGTAGATGGGTGGGTACCAAAATCCTCCAGGTAAACTGACTCCTCAGACTAAGGATTGTTGGGATTCCAGTCAACTCTCTGTTTTAGAATTTCTAGGATGACTTCAAAGGAAACATCTTCAAGAGGTGACCTTGGAGACCCCTCACCCTCATCGAAGTCTGTCTTCAGTGATGGATTCCTCTGGGGAATCCAAGTGTTTCCTCTTGCACAACTTCTTCTTATAGACCTCCTCAGTGGGATGCTGTGGGGAAGTATCAGAAGAAATGGGAATGCCCTGTTGGGAAACCTGGGGTTTTGGTACTCGCTATTCCTGTGGAGAAAAAAATTGATATTCTGTATGCTGAGATGACAGGGTTGGAGGCTAAGAATCTGAAGTGGTAGGGACTGTCTGAGCTGCTGAAGCAGACATGGGTCTCTCCAAAACCTCAAAGGTTGACCTCCGTTGACAGGGGAAGACCTCCAGATCTGAGAGAGTGAGCTTCTGGACCCTAGTCCCTCCCTGCTCTGAGGAGAATCTTCCCAAGGCAGAAGCCAGGGCCAAGCTCACCCAAGCCAAAATCCCTAGGTGGAGGGATGGCTCCAAAAACTTTGGAGTTGATCCCAACATCTTGGAGCTGACTAGGCAGCTACAGCTCCAAGAGGTCTCCGGCTCTGACTGAACCAAAAAACTCAGAGCAAATGACAGATCCAATGATAAAGTCATCTTCAGATCCAAAGAAGACAGAGCTGGGCAACTTGGATCCAAGAACTCTGAAGCTTTGAAGGAAGTCAGAGGAGGATGTAAAGGAGGGGCTGTCGAAGTAAGGAACTCCTGCCCCAAAGGGGTAGGAGCTGAGGACACCCCTAGCATACTCTGTGCCCAGAAAATTTTCTCACCAGTCTGTCCACGTGTTCTTTGGTCAAACTCCTAGAAAAACAGGTAGACATCAGAGAGGGGAAGTTGAGCTTTTCCAGGAAAGAAAAAGGCAATGAAACCAGATCCAGTGAAGGAGAATTCTGGGTCCTAGGTAAAGCAGGTATACTAGAAGTCAGATCTATGGGTGTCTGATCTGGTGAAGTTTTTGTCTCGTCTAACACCTGATCCAACAAAATGGATGGATCTGAATGTTTCTTGGTCTTCACTTTCAGATCCAAGGAGGATGAATGATCAGAACGTTTGGGTCTTTTGACTGTTGGATCCAATGGAGAAGTCAGAGCATACAGAAGCCTCTTCTCGGATTTTTCTAATGTTTTTGAAGAAGAAGGATTAGACGATGTAGATTTGCCATTTTGTGTTTATCTGATGAGGAAGCTCCAGATAAAGCCTCACTGAATGCAGATGGAAGAAGACCTTTAAGTATTAGCTTATTTTTGTGTTCAACCAGAGCTCTATGGTTGAATGTGTGGCGTATAGAGCAACTGCCTGAAGGTGCAGGGGTCCCCAACAATAGACACATAGTGTATGTGAGTCAGAATAAGACATTTTCCTCTGACACTTCCCACACATTTTAAAGCCAGATGGCCCTTCTTCTTTATCTGTCATAATAAAAAAAATAGTTAAGAAAAGAAAAACAAAGTAAAAATCGACAGGTTTTTTTTAGCTAGAGAAAGACACTAAAAAAGAGGGTGGGGGAATACCAACAATGGTAAAGAGAGGAAAATACACTAAGTGTAAATGGGGAGAATACTAGCAATAGTATTCAGAGGTACCTTCGTACAAAATATAGTAAGAAAAAGTAATCATTTGGTATGGGAAAGCTAAAATAGAAAAAAAGATATCTAAAGGAGAAAGAAGATTTTAATTCAAATAATTTCACTTATCTGATCAAGACCAACTGGTCACATCTAATGCGAATAGCGGCAAATGAGATCTGGGGTAATTAGGAAGGGTGCATTATGGGTAAGGGAGAAGCTCAAGAGTGTTTTGGTTACCACAAGCTATTGTAATGCCCGAGTCAGATCCGAGGGATCGGATTTGAACCCATAAGTGACAACATCACATCAAAAGTTTTATAGGTAAACTAGAGAAAAGGAAAAGTTATTTAACTTACAGAAAAAAACAGCTAAATTCACTCGAGAGTGGAAGCGGAGTCTGTTCGCAAAGGCGGAAAACGAGATCTGAGGCAACAGAGATGGAGTAGGGCATTGTGGGTAGAGGGAAGAGTCTGAGAGTTAGATCTGAAGTCTGGCAAATGTAGCCGAATTGGATCCAAGGATTGTAAATGAAGTCATAGGTGAGGAAGAATTAATTAGACAACATCAAATTAAAGATTAATTAATGAAAAAATTCTGAATAACTCTCAAGAGAGGAACCTGAATCTGGGCGTGATTGTGTCAAATGAGATCTGAGGTAATGGGGATGGACTAAAGCATTATGAGTAGATGGAAGAGCACAAGAGTTGAATCTGAAGTCTGCAGTATGCGATAAACTTGGATCTGATGATTGGATCCGAACCCTATGAGTTGAGGAAGAATGAAAAGACAACATCAGAATCTACTGTTACAGGTAAGTAGGACTTACACAGCTGTACTATGTTCATCATTACCACAGCCTCAGTGGCATTTTGGGTAGATTACCAAAGCTTATCCTACCTGGAAGATGAAAGGATAAGGATCTAGGAACCCCTGGAGAATGGTACAAGGAAACCTGCTCTGGACCTTGCAAAGAAGTCCAGTTTGTAATGTTTTGTGTAGGTATGAAACAAGGACCAAGTTGCTGCTGCCAGAACTCTTCTAGAGTCCACCCCTTTCCAATACGCCATTGAAGATGATAAGGCCCTAGTAGAGTAAGCTTTAACCTCACCTGAAAGAGGTTTACCACTGTAAGAGTAACAGAAAACAATAGCAAGGGATAGCCATCATGCAATAGTTTGCTTAGAGACATTTTGACCTTTCTTTGCCCCGTGTAATAGGATCATAGGAGGTTACTAGGCTATTGACCCTAAGGCCCTTATAAGCCTAGCCAAGAGTTTAGCCCATGTTTAGACAAGTCAGCACATGATACCTCTGTCCAGCCCAGACATATGTGGAATCCCAGGGGTGGATTTTCTGTTTCCCATCCAGTTAACCATGTTGCACTTAAAAAGGGTCAAAGAGGCACTCTGCTTGATGTGGAGAGGGAGTATACTTCAAAGATGAGACACAAATCTATCCTGCCAACTAGTCCTGTTGATGTCACAGACCAGGTTGAGGCCGTGCATGTGGGTTACTTGACTGGAGCTTGACTTGTGGATATGCAGCAGTTCTATCAAGGTGGGGTCTATGATTGCCTAGTATGCCAGAAAGAGGTCACCTCTGAGGAGTCTCTATGAAACTGAGTAGAGGGATAGGGCTTTTAGCCTGTGTATGGCAGATGTTTGAGGCCCTGGATTCTCCTAGTGAGGAACCTCTGTGTTCTCTCCAGCTGCTGTATGTGCTTTACGAGGTACATGCCAAATAATGGGCCTTATAAGGAAAGAATACAAGGATGTTATGACCTCCTTGCCCCTGGATGAGATACCCTTACTTATGAGGTGGGCCATGCAGAAGGCTTTACATACAACAAAAGCAACATGATGGTCAAAAGTCAGATTGCTATCAACCTGGGTGCCCAAATCCCTCACGAATGACTGCGTGATTAGGACATTGTTATTAATGTGATAATTTGTTGGGATGTCACTCTCCCCAAAGGGGATGATCACGCATTTTTTTGGTATTCAGCTTGAGGCCATGTTTCTGGCACCAGTCATCTGTCTGAGTGAGACCCTCTTGGAGGATGGTCACATCACTAGGGGAATTGATGATAGCACCCAGATTGCAGTCATCTCCAAACTTGGTCAGCCATAGCCCACTAGTTTTGCCCTGCACCTCTGAAAAGTATATCCCAAGTGACAGAGACCCCAAGACCGAACCCAGGGGTATGCCACTTGTTATGGGTCTACTGCTTGAGGTGATTAACCCTATTTTGACTAGATGGGTTCTATTAGTGAGCAAGTTTGCTACCCATCTGGTAACAGAAGGATTGATGCTTAGTTGAGAGAGTTTATCTATTATGCCCAAGTGGAGAATAATGTCGATGGCTTTGGCCAGGTCAGGGTAGGTGGTGTGCACTGTCTTCCTCTCGTCCATGGCATTGGTGACTGTCTCGAAGAATTCGACCAAATTTAACAGACATGACCTCCCCTTGATGAAGTCAAACTGTGGGGTATTGAGTGTCTGGAAGTTGGCAATGTCCTTGTTAATGAGGTTCATGATAATCCATTTCATGGCCTTGCAGATCAGGCTATTTAGGGTAATGGTTCTATAATTTCCCAGATTGGTGGATGTCAACCTTTGTGCGCAGGGATGACAGTGTCTGTCCTCCACTCACCTGGGATGAAGCCAGTACTCAGGCTTTGGTTGACTAGGGCGCCTAATGATGCTGCAAGTTCCTGCCTGAGTTCACATAGGATGCAGGCTGTGATGTTATTAAGTCACATGGAAGCTGTATTTTTTTGCCTTTGAGAGAGCAGTGATGACCAGTTTCCTAGATGTAAGGGAAAGAGGGAAAGTACTGGGGATATCCTGATTTACTGATTGGGGGAACGGAGGGGTGAAGTTTTCACTGAATCTGTTAGCCAGCAAGTTTGCTATATCTACAGCATTTGTATATGTGGTGTCCTTGATCACCAGTTCTGAGCAAATCTGTGTGCTTCCTTTGAGGTTGTGGACATATGTAAAGAAGGTCCTAATCATGAAGGGATTCACATCTAGATCAGGGGAGGTCATTGTGCCTCTTTACTCATCCCTCACCTGGCCCATAATTGAGTACAATGCCCCTTTTGGGATGTACCTTACCAGACACCTGCAGCAACTGGAAAGACCCCAAAAGTACCTCACCAAGAGGATCAAAGGGCTCAAACAGATGCCATATGCTGCCCGGTTAAAGAAACTCCAGCTCTACTCAGTGGCATACCACTTGCTCAGAGGCGATCTGTGCCTGATGTATAAAGCCATGTCCAACCTGGAATTAATGGACATGCTGCACCTCAGAAAATCCAAATCCCATCGAGCTACGCGCTCGAGAAATTTGAACCTCAGCACTGAAATAAATAGGACATGCTGGAGGGATAGATTCATAACCCAGAGGCTCTTTTCACTCTGGAATAAAATCCCAGTCCAGGTTAGGCAGTGTCCCTCATTGACTCTCTTCAAGAGGAATCTTGATGAGTTGATGGGAGATCATACGTTTACCCCGGGTATCACTTCTGTGTCACTATTAGACAGAGGCACAGTATACTAACCTTGAAAAAGGGCATAGCAAAATTAATTTAAAATGGGTGGCAAAAGCCAAACACACTCTGGCTAGGCTTATAAATGCCCTAGGGCAGATAGCCTAGTATGAACCTATGAACCTATGATTCTCTCTAGTAGATATGGCCAATTTGGACTCGAAGTTTGCTTTGAGGATTTTACCAGTCCTCTTATTTGCTTGTTCAGGTTAAAGAGACATCACTTCCAATTGTGCACCTGCTCCTTCTTGGTCTTGGACAGCAACTTTTTTCCTTTTGTTATAGAGTTTATTTATTACAGATGTCCACCAGACAAGTTTACGCTTCCTTGCGGAGGATGATTTAGACCTGTCGGGTATTCCTGATTCCGTGCATCTATATAAATGCTCGTATAGTGCTTTGGTGTAGTTCTGGATATAGGTGCCAGTTCCTGCAGAGGGTGAGGGGCTGTGAAGCTGTTTATACCATCCCTCAGGAGGCTGTAATCAGCTTTGGAGAAGTTTTTATGTCTGACCCTAGCTAGAAGGGGGGGGGGGTGAGGGGAGATGGTGACTTCGAAAGTGACTGCTTTATGGTCGGATCTTACCAGGGAGGATGATACTGTGGGAATGCTGCAGTGGTTACTCATGTTGGTTAATATCAAGTCCAAGATATTATAACCTCTTGTGAAGGTATCGAGTAGCTGTTCCAAGGCATTTGCATTGAGAAAATCAAGGAATCTCTGGACATTTGCGTTCTAGCATGAGTAGTTGTTCCAGTCTATGGGTGGGTAGTTAAAGTCATCCAGGATCAGGGTAAAGGGTTGAATCTTAACAGATTTGAACAGGTCCAGATAGGCTGATTGGGCATCTTGAGTCAGATTTTGGTGCTGATATCCAGCTATGATTTGAATAGGGGTCTTGTCAGTGGTTAACTGCATCTGGAGTGTCTCCTGTGCATTATACTGTTTGACCAGCCTGGAGGTGTGTATGTCTTTAATATATATTGTAGGAAACTTCTCTGTGTGGAAGATTTTCAGTCCATATATTTCTATTTAATCACTGTATATTAATCAGATCAGACAATAGTAGTAGTAGATACTACTATTGTCTGATCTGATTAATATACAGTGATTAACTAGAAATATATGGACTGAAAATCTTACACACAGAGAAGTTTCTTACACTGTTTTGTTTTTAGACCCACTACACTTTAGTGGGTTGTTATGAGACTTCGGGGATACCATGGAGATTACTTGTTCTTTAATACATATTGAAACACCACCTCCTTTGGATTTACTGCCCACAGTTTGGGGTCTGAATGCATGATAGGATGAGTAACCAGGTAAGGCTGGGGTGCTCTCAGCAGCTTTGAGCCAGGTTTCTGTGACTGCGCAGATGTCAGCATTTTCTAGGGTTAAGAATGTTTACAATTATTAGATAAAAACAATGTTTCCGATCTCCAAAGTGTCCTTCAGCAACGTATCTGACCAAGAAATTCTGTAAAAACCGCTGGACACACCACGAGAAGTTCCAATTTCTTTTATTCAATGAAAAATATATAAAAGATAAGCGCTTTCACGTGCTATGTATGCACGCTTCATCAGATCTCAATTAAGTCACAAACTGCTTACTTTTTAAAACAGATCACAGCCTATAACAAAGCTTTCCCAATTAAAACTCAATTGCCGGTATGAAGTTAAAGGAAAAGAATAAATGCACATCACTGCTAACGATGCACTATTCATTGCAGCTTACATTTTTAAGTTAACTGATTCTGTATTCGATATATATTTAAAACAGAAATGTCATTAAAATTAGATTAAAAAATCTTGACTAAAAAATATATTGCTTTTGATCAACCATGTCATAACAATCAATTGTCATTTCTTAAAAATCACATGTCAAACCCACTGCAATATTCGTAAAAACAACTCTAAGCTTATGTCTAACTGAGAAGCAAGTAAGCTTAGTTTCTCAGACTAGTATTTCTGTTCATTTATGTACATATTAAATATTATATTTAATAAAGAATATATCAAGCAGCCAAAGCTTCAAACTACTGGCGCTGAATAACCATTCTTAGTTTACAAGCTACTATCGTACTATGAAGATCGAGTGACATTGTACTCCAATCATACATACTAAATTCATATTGAGGTGAAATTATTCAACCTACCCGACTTGCGATGTCAACGCTTCTCAAAGGAAGCCATTTATAACAACATTAAATGATCAAACAAAAAATAATCAAGCAAAAAATGAATATAGGAATAAAAATACTATATTTCTATTAATATTGACTAATTCACTAAAAAATGGTGTAAGCCAATTTCATACTATATCTAGTAGCTGAATGGTGTTCTCAATATAATGAACTGTGATGTAAAAATTCAGATCACTCTCATTGGTCATTCCTGATCATATAGGCTTCTTAAAGGAGCAAAACTCGTATATAACAAGACATGCAGGCTGATGACTACAATGACTAAAGAACGTAAAAATGAACATACTTAATTTTTGCATCTATAGTGTATATTCTACATCTATAATATAATAACACTAAATTATGACTAATCTACCTATTCATCATTGAACCTAGTTAATAAAACAACGAAGTTGCATTCATTAAATCTTTTTCTTAACTTGAGCGCTCTTGTTAAGCATGTCAAGGTCAAAAATTACTTGCTATACCTACAGGCCCAATCATCATCCTAATCTATTAAAACGGCTCAAAAATAAACTATTGACCTTAAAGTGCTTGTGCAATAATGTTCAAAAACTGGAAAAATTGCATATTGCCAGTGTACAGACACAGCTGTAACACACTTCATGTTTTTCAAGACAATATTGTCTCCATTTCTTCACAAAAGTAACGGAGCCTGTAAAACACTAGCACCGAACACACTGTATCGCCAGACTAATAATGTGCCCAAACAACAACTCTCCCTCTCTGTCTAATATACCAAAATCAAAGAAATCAATAACTGATATGTAACCCCAAATTTGCAACACCCTATCCGTCATGACCATAGGGGCATCATAACTTATGTTTGAAACAAGCTCAATCTGGCTTAATTGTGTGGAGAATATGGATAAATCCTGCATAATAAACAAATTACCTAGAGTTTGTTGTGTGCTGGAAATGATAAAAATTCCTCTGAAATAGTAATGAGATTACCTGTCAGTCAGGATTGGTTTTAATGAGAGGAAACTATTAATTCCTGGTTCCATGTGTGCTCCTGTCTTGAAAATCCACTTCAGTTCCAATTTGGCTAAGTGGTTAAAATTGTCACCCATCCTTTTGCTTTTCACTAGGGTTTCCAGCACTCTAAACCTAAACTCATGCGTTGGATGTTCACCAATATGTCTTGCTAGTGCATTAGATTCCTTTCTCTTACGTATATCATAGCTGTGATTAGAAATACGTTCTTTTAATCTCCTGCTGGTCAAACCAATATAGAACGCTGAGCAATGCAGACAATTCGCCATGTATATCAAATTGCTGCTGTTACAATTGTAAAATTTCCTAGGTACAAACTTGAAAACCCCCTTTTCATGTTCATAATCTTGAACAGTAGTGATGTACTTGCACATGTTGCACTTGGTACAGGGAAAAGTGCCAGGTGCCATGTGCTGTGGTGGTGCATCTGTGTTGTTGTAATTCCTAGAGAATATCTCTTTGAGATTATCACAGGTGCGAAAAATAAAGGAGGGTTTCTCTCCCACTAGATTCTTAATGTCTTCAGTGGCTGTTAAAATGTTCCAATGTTTGGATACTACCTTCCTTATTTGTTCATTGTCATTCGTATATTTCATAATGTAAGGAATTTTATTCCTATTGAATCTTTTACTATCAAATCTGTAACTTGTAGACTCTGTTCTATACCTATTTACGGGGATCTCTTTATTGATGTTATCTCTAGTTGTTACTGGCTTCCTTGTGATCATTTGTATGCTCGATCCTGTACCTTGAGATGAGCTCATCTGTTTAGCGTTTTCAACTATTGTCTTATCATAACCTCTAGACAAGAAAATATTAGCCATGATCTCTTTCTCTTCTCTGAGAACTACTGGATCTTGCACTAACCTAGTGAGTCGTGTAAATTGTGCTTTCACTATCCCCGGATATACATGCCTTGTATATTAATCAGATCAGACAATAGTAGTAGTAGATACTACTATTGTCTGATCTGATTAATATACAGTGATTAACTAGAAATATATGGACTGAAAATCTTACACACAGAGAAGTTTCTTACACTGTTTTGTTTTTAGACCCACTACACTTTAGTGGGTTGTTATGAGACTTCGGGGATACCATGGAGATTACTTGTTCTTTAATACATATTGAAACACCACCTCCTTTGGATTTACTGCCCACAGTTTGGGGTCTGAATGCATGATAGGATGAGTAACCAGGTAAGGCTGGGGTGCTCTCAGCAGCTTTGAGCCAGGTTTCTGTGACTGCGCAGATGTCAGCATTTTCCAGGGTTAAGAATGTTTACAATTATTGCAGTTTCATGTTTAGACTCCTAGCATTTAGCACCATGACCTTTAACTTGTGTTTTGTTGAAAGTTTTATGTTGGTAGTTTTTACCTCATCACTTTTCCTAAAAAAGGCACTATGGGGGAGGCAAGAGCCATTGACAGAAGCCTGAAGCCCAGGAGAGACAGATGCAGGCCATCTCTGGCAAAGCATCGTGGTCTGTCGATCATATCTTCCCAGGCTGTCAGGTACTAGATCCTCCTGGAATGACACTAGAAATTAAGCCGATTGTTAAAGTCAGTCATTTTCTGTTTGTACTGAGGCATCATTCTGGGTGATGTCAGAAAGCTGCTTAAGGCTAGGGACATACCTGCCTGGGACATATAATCAGTGAGCTCAATCATGTCTCTCTTCACATAGTCCAGGGAGGCACATCTCAAATCATTCACGCCAACATGGACTATGACAGAGTCATAACAGTACCTGTTGTTGAGAGACTTGAGTGCGTATGTAATATGATGGATTCTGGCACCTGACAGATAACTAACCATGACTTTATCCAGCCTGGAGAGAGGCACATCAGTGTGTTTCATAATGGAGTCTCCTATGACTAATATGTTGGGTTTATGGTGAAGCCTTCATGGCTGTTGAGACACAGGTGTGTGGACTATGTGTGGTATGTGTTGTGGAGGGCTGTAGAGATCGCATGTGTTTTTGCCTTGGAGATCTTTGTTTGAGTTTGTTTATGCTGTGGGCCTCTACATATATGGGTGTGTGTTATGCAGGTGTGGGTGGTGTTTGAGGTGTAGTGATTGTGTTGACAACCTTTTTGCTGCCAGATATACTGCCTTGAGAAGGACAGAGCATGGACTCTAGATTCCTAATATAATTGCATCTCTCACAAATTGTATAGGTGACAAACACATGTTCAGCATTTGTAAAGGATTTTTGTCTGTCATTCTATCAAAGTAATACTTGACCTGCCTGTACACTTATAAGATATGTAGAATTTTTCCCTAATCTTTTATTTTTATTTTTTTGATCAGGATAGAACACTGGGAGATAGATGAATCGAGTCAGTGTAAATTCAGAAACAACTTTAGGCAGATGACTTGAGTCAGTGTGAATTCAGAAACAACTTAAGACATGAATGACAAATTAGTGCATAAAAAGAAGTTATGTACTCACCATAACATTCCATCTGAGTAGTTCTACTTCATTTGTCTTCAACCTGTGGGATACCGGATCCATATCGGATCCGAGCCGGCAACTTTACTAGCATCTGTTCCAAGCTCCAAGCTCCTCCCCTTACCCATAATACACCTCCAATACCTTCCAACCCCCAGATCAAGTTTGCTGAACCTTATACTGATAACCCAACCTGAAACAGTACTTGTGACCTATAACTGCAGCCCGTAGGCTGTTCATATGCCAAGGTGCAGGGGAAGGAGTGAGGGATGGTTGAAGACAAATGAAGTAGAAATTCTCATATGGAACATTATGGTGAGTACATAACTTCTTTATCTGAAGTAGTTTACTTCATTTGGTCTTCAACCTGTGGGACAGAATCCCAGCTACTAAACTCCTGGGTGGGCTTCATGGACTGGTATTCCGGAGCACCGTGGAACCAAAGGATGTTCTCTTTCTGGAAGTCAAATCCAATTTGTAATGAGAAATAAATGTATGAGATGAGGACCAAGTAGCTGCAGAACAAATATCATCCAAAGACACTAGACCAAAAGGCCACAGACGTAGCCATGGACCTAGTGGAATGAGCTTTCACCTGACCTGGGGGAGATAGCCAACAAGCTCCTAGTAACTACTATCAAATCTCATAACAAAGCAGGTGACTCCTTATTTGCAAACACTATTGGATCTTATTGGAATAAACTTCCCACTGGACTGACCCTCTAGCCTCATCATGTTTTTTTTAAAAACAGATTAGAAATCATTTGCAAAAAAACTGGCTATGCCCTTGCTTGAATCTGACTGATAAATACTACACTACCTGCTCTCATAGTTAACTCTATATATCATTTGTATCTCTTTATCATTAAAGTTGATTTTTTTTTTCTTTTTTGTTTTGTTGTTTTGTATAGTCTCTAGTATATGATAGTCCTCTTCCCTCCTCAACCCAACCCTGTAAATATACATACACACAAACAAAAACAAAGTTAATATGTAATTTTATTTTTATTTTTTTTTTTTTTTTGTTATGTTTTTTTTTTTTTTTTTTGTTGGACTGTGATCTATATCTCTGTTCTGTATCTGTAAAAAAAGTAATAGTATAGTATGAAGTGCTTTCTCGGGCCTCTCTCTGGACAATGGACATGTATATCCCCAGATATGCCTCTGTCCTTATAGACCTGAAGGATGCGTGAAGAAATCCATCTAGCAATAGTGACCTTGGAGATAGGTTTTCCCAAAAAAGGTTTATAGGATACAAACAACTGATCAGATTTACAGAAATTTTTTGTCCTGTGTAAATAGAATCGGAACTGTCTATGAACATCCAACAAGTGGAGTTTGTTTTCCATCTTGTTAGTAAAATTAGGCAAAAACACAGGCAAATTGATGGTCTGATTGATATTGACTGGTGATGCCACCTTAGGAAGAAAGGATGGGTTAGCCCAAAGGAAAACCCTATCTTTGTAAAAAAATCATATAAGGAACCTTGATGGACAAGGCCTGCAGCCCTGAAACCCTTTTGGTAGAGGCAATAGCCACTAAAAAGGCTGTCTTCCAAGATAAATATTTCTGATCTACTGAAGTAGCAGGCTTGAAAGGCGGAGCGACCAAAGCTTGAAGAACCATAGTAAGGTCCCATGGGGGAACAGGATCCTTGACCGGGGGGGGGGTGTAACAAGAAGGTACCTTTAATAAAGGCTTTATGTAGTCTGAAGGAAGCTAAAGAGGCAGAATTCTTGACCACAAGAAAATGAGAAACAGCAGTCAACTGAACCTTGACAGTAGAAGAACTAGCTCCGTGTTGAAAAATATCAGCTAGAAAATCAAGAATGGTGGAAATAGGAGCCATGAAGGGGACTAAACTCCTTTGAGAGGCCCAAAAGGAAAACCGTTTCCACTTGCTGCGATAAACCTTCCTGGTCAAAGACTTATGAGCAGCCACCAAAATAGATCTAACTGAGGAGGATAGTCCAGGAGTCCTAGCAATCATGGGAACTGGAGCAGCCAAGCTGTGAGCTTCAAACTGTCTGGATTCAGGTGATGAACCCCCGAAGGGTGTGAAATCAGATCCTGAATGGGATCCAGGAGCCATAAGGTGAGACCAAAGGAAGGGAAACCATACCTGGCAAGGCCAAAATGGGGCAATGAGGATCACTTTGCTCCCCAGTCGATAAGCTTTCTGTAGAAACCTCGGAATAAGAGGTACTGGAGGGTAACCATACAGAAGACAGGGAGGCCAAGCCTGAACTCCAGCATCTCTGGGGGAATCCCCCGGCAGGGGGCTCAGAGCGAAAAACTCACTTCACTTTCAGTTGGAAGGAGATGCGAAGAGATTGCAGCAAGGTTGACCCAACTAGCGGAAGATCTGTTCCACTACTGAAAGATTCAGAGACCACTCATAAGGCATCAGAATAGTCCGACTTAGCCTGTCCGCTAGGATGTTTGATCATCCCGGAATGTGTGTTGCAATGAGAAAATGACCAGAGGAGATCATCCATTCCCACACTCTCATGTCCTCGCGACAAAGGGGGTAAGATGTGGTCCCTCCCCATTTGTTGATATACCAGACCACTGACATGTTGTCTGACTGAATTGCAATCATTCACAGAGGAAGAAAGGCAATTAAGGGTCTGCAATGGTAGAATGACCGCCCTCATCTCTAGGACATTTATGTGCAAGCTGGTCTCTACATGGGACCACAGGTCTTGGACTGTTCTGCCCAAACAATGCCTCCCAACCCAAGTTGGGGGGGCTGGAACAAAGGGTCGTCCCTCCAAAATGTCCAGAGAACACATCCACCATATGAGGGACGACAGACAGACTCAACTGAGTTGAATTGGATATGCCAATGGCAGTTCCAACAGGGACCATTGTACAGCTAGACTCCACTCTAGAATTCTCAGGTGTAACCAGGCACACAGGAGAAGTGTTATGGTCACCGCCATAGAGTCTAAGGCCCTCAACACCGATTCAACCTTGGTAGATGAGAGTGTTAGATCAGGGAGACATGCATCCTTAGGTTTTGCACTCTCTCCGAGGTCAGAAATATTTTTCACTGTAGAGTATCTATCCTGGTGCCAATGTAGTCTATTACCTGTACAGGATCTAGGAGTGATTTGGATGCATTGATTGTGATCTCCAAATGCAAGGCAAGGATCAGGAAATTATCCCTGGTTTGGAACAGTAAACGCCTGGTGGGAGCAGTGAGGAGCCAATCGTCCAGATATGGATAGACCTGAATCTTCTGATGCCTCAGGTGAGTCGCTACCATCTCATTGTCATCACTTTGGTGAACACCCTGGGGGTTGTGGTGAGATGAAAAGGCTAGGGCTTGAAATTGGTAATGATTGACTCCTAGCCAGAAGCGAAGGAAGCTCCTGGAGCTTCTGTGCATCTTTATGTGATAGTAAGCATCCTAGAGGTCTAACGAGCACATCCAGTCACTCTCTTGCAGGTACAGCATGATGGACTGTAGTGTGACCATCTGTAACGTCTCTTTGGCAATGGAGGTTCAGGGTGGAAAGGTCCAGAATGGGCCTTAAGTCCCCCCGTTTTCTTTGGCTCCAAAAAGAACCTGGAGAAGAAGCCTGATCCTGACTGATCTGGGAGGGCGGTTTCGATGGCTTGTTTTTCTAGCAGCTTGGAAATTTCCTCTGCTGATGCCACCCTTTGCATGGGTGGTACATCCGGGAGGTGTTTGGGAGGATTGGGTGGACCCACAAAGGGGATAGAGTATCCTCTGTGTATGATCTGAAGTACCCAGCAGTATGATGTTATGGACTCCCATTCCACTAGGTGCAAGGACAATTGTCTCCTGACTGCCTCCAGAGTAGAGCAGTCAGGCCACCCGTCAGAGTTGCTGCTCGGGTCTGTCCGAGAAAGGTTCTAGAGACCCAAAATTCCTCGGATCCCCTCTGTCTCGGGCCAGCATCCATTCTGTCCCCCTCTGCCTCTGGGGGAGGAAGAGCCTTGAGTGTCCTGGGAATACTGTGACTTCCAGAACAACATCTTCTTTTGCCCTCTCTGGTTCCAGGAAAAAGACCTTTGAGTGTTCAAGAAGCAGATCCCAATGGCAGACAGTGTCTTCCTGTCCTTCTCACTCTAGACTTATGTCTCTTTGATGGTCTTACCAAAGAGAGTAGAGCTGTCATAAGGGTCATTGGCAAAAGTCATCTTGAAAAGTTCTGAAAATTGACATAATCTGAGACAGGTGTTGCACCTCATGGACACGCCGGACCTAGCCGCTCCTTCAGTAGCATGTGAAAGGAGTTGCATGGATGTGTTGGAGACTGCTTTCAAAATGGCCATCCTCACAGAGAATGAGACCCTGTCCTCCTGCAACATGGACTTGGGGGGAGACTCCTCCAGCTCCTTTACCAGGTCATGTTGGAATCTGGTGACATGGGCCAGGTAGTTCAGCACCCTAATAGAAAAGGCAGGTGAAGCATAAACCCGCTTCCCTAGGCAGTCCATCATCCGCGACTCTCAGGAGGATGAACTGAGGAACTCTCCTGGGCAAGTTCCTTTTTTGTGGCTGCTGCTACCACCATAGCGTCTATAGGGGAGCCCTTGTTCCATGCTGGCCTGTCTGTGGGAGGACTCAAAATTTTGTAAGTTCTTTTCGAAATTGGTTCCATGGTGTCCGGCTCCTTCCATGCCTGCGAGGTGACCAGGTCCACCAAAGGTTCTGCGGGAGAGGACACCCAGGAAGTAGATGGGCCTGTGCCAAAAGCCTCCGAACAAGGACTCATCAGAAGAAGGTTTGGGGGCAGACCAACCTCCCCGTTGGCATAGGATTTCCATGATGTCTCCAAAGGAGACATCCTCGGGAGGTGACCTAGGGAAATCTTCTCCATCATCCAAGTCCATATCCTCGGTGAGGGACTCAGGGGAGTACAAGTGCCTCCTCTTGCACATATGCTTGAGAGGCACCTCTCCGGTGGGGCTCTCTGGGGGGGGACTCGCAAGCCACTTGTTCCTCAGGGGGAACCGTCTGGGGCTCCTCGAGCACAAGCTGTTCCTCTTGTAAAATGATGGGGACCATAGAAAGAGCTGAGGGGGTCTGGGTGGTGTCCGAGGGGACAGTCAGGGGTCTCTATCCAGCAGAGAGAACCCTTTCTACCACGTTGAATGCCAAAGGAGAGCGAACCTCCTGAGAAACCAATAAGGAGGCCTGTCTCTCCGGGTATGATGAGAAAATCGGAGCTGGACCCGAAGTGGACAGAGCTCCGAGGGAGGGAACTTGGCCTGACAAAGGCAGAGACGATGAAAAAAGTTCCAGTCCCTCGGATCTGACACCCAAGTGGTGGCTCCAAGAGCGGCTCGGATCTGAGATGGTCAGATCTGACACACTCCAGGCAGCTGTCGGCATCAAGGAAGCAGGTACCAGTGGCGCCGACCCCCCTGACTAAAGCCATCCTTGGATCTGAATACTCCGAACCTGATTGACAGATCAGAGAAGAAGATATCAGCTGGAAAAAAGGAAGTGAGCTCCCCCTCCTGAGGGAGAGGGGGCTAGCAAGATCCCCATCTGGATCTGAGTATGGATGAACCTCTTCATCATTTTAACCATATCGATCTCAGACAAAGACTGGGTGGACTTTGACAAGGCCATGGACTCCAACCTTGTGGGTCAGGGCACTGTGGTTCTAGAAGCTGAGCGTGTCTCCTCCGGCTCCAGGGAGAACCTTGGAGATCAGAGATGAGGGTAGTTAACGCCTTGACTGGTGAAGTGAGGTCCGAAGACCTCTTATGTGTTTCCCGTGACTTCAACTCTCTCTCCTTCTCTCTGCCCCTTTTCCACTCCTCTTCCACAGGCTTTTGCACAGGAGGTTGAGTCCCAGCCTGGGAGGGAGGAGAAGCCAGGGGAAGAGAAGAAGGAGAGGTGGCCACAGCAGCCACTGTGACTAAAGCAGAAGACGAGGCAACTGTCTCAGAAGGGGGAAGAAGGCCTTTCAGGGCCAACTTGGCCTTCCTGTCTTTAATGGTGTGCGAGTTAAATCCTGCGCATATAGTGCAGTCTGTGTTCAGATGGGCCACACCCAAGCACATAACACACACTGTGTGGCCACCCGCAGGGGATAACTTATGGCCACACTCAGTGCATCTTTTGAAAATAAGCTTATCAGCCATTGTACAAAAGGAAAGAATAACTAAAAAAAAAGAAAAACACCCACACACCACACTCACACACCGAACACACTGAGGGGGGAGGGGAAGCAAAAACATGCACAACTACTCTAAACTACTCTAGCAACTCTAAAACTAGAAACTCAACGCAACAAGCGAGGGGAGGGGAAATGGGGGCCTACATTATCACTACCTGAAAATTTTGAAAGAAAAAAGAGATATTTTAAAGTTTTTACCCACTGAAGACCTGGAGCTCTAGAGATCACAACGCTTTAGCTATTTGTGGGAAATGAGATCTGGGGGTTGGAAGGTAGTGGAGGTATATTATGGGTAAGGGGAGGAGCTTGGAGCTCGGGGCAGATGCTAGTAAAGTTGTCGGTTTGGATCTGATATGGATCTGGTATCTTTAGGGCCGGATTCACGAAGGCTTGCACAGAGTCTAAGAGTAGTGTAAGACTCCATGCAGCCTTCGCGATCCAGGAACAGCCCAAAGTCCGTGTAAGAGACAAGCTAAAACGGCTCTTACACGGAGGGGGCGTGGATAAGCTGATCACCTCACTTGCAGCCGACTAGCATGCAAATGAGGATGATTAGCAATCCAGGAAGCCCAGAACAGCCCATGTAAGAGCCGTTTTAGCTGCAGAAATGTACTCAGTTGACAAATGAGTACGTTTCTGCAAAAACTGTAATGGAGCCATGTCAACTCCAAGTAAAGGGTGCATATGTGTCAGGCAGCATGCCAATGGCCAAATATGTGGCCATTGGCAAAGTAACCTGATGCAAATATATAAAAAAAATAATTTTTTTTCGGCGATTGCCGATGTTTAAACCCAGCGCAGCCCCGCGCAAATGGGCTGCGCTGTATAAAACACAAAAACGAAGGTTTTAAACCTACAAATGTAGGTTTTATGCAATACATGGAATGTCAATTCAGGGACCAGCAGACCAAAACCAACATGGCCACCGTGTAGTGGTTGCTAAGGGGGGAAGCTGAGTCTAAAACATGTAACTAAGCATTAGTAGGCATTCTGATGCAAATGAGTGTAAGGATACTGAATTCCACTGTCACATAGCAAATGAGCACAGTCTGAGTAGTGTAAGAGTTACAGAAGGGGGAGGAACAGAGTAGGAGATAGGTGACATCACAGGGGAGAATGGTAGAAAGAAATGCAGTTCATTGGAGGTCAGAGTTACATGACATGTCAAACAGATATCATGGAAAGAGGTGTGCCACTAACTAAGCATGAGAAAGTCAAGAAATAGAAGGTGTACACTGTTGCCTACACCAAAGTTTCTTGCTGGATGTGTATGCGCATGTGTGCGCACCATGAAGCGCGAGTAAAGCAGTGTGCACGCGTGCAAGACAGACTGAGCATGTGGGAGCATGTTGGGAGATGTTTAACACTGTTTGCATGGGCTTGCACGCGTTTTAATCCGAATAAGCAGATTCTGAACTGTGTAAGTATGTGTGCGCATGTGTAAGCCACTGTGAGCGTGTTTCTGCTGGTTTACACATGGCTCCACCCTGAGGAAACAGAAAGGGAAAAGGAAGCAACAGATTTAGTAGGAAGCTAGCAGGGAATACTGCTGGAGCTAGCAGGTGAAAACAATTAGATGCAGCAATTACACAGGCAGAATAGTAGCCCAGCCCAGCACTTAAAACTCTGCAAACAGCAGTGCAGGATGTTTCTCTCAAGAGACACTGCAAAACAGGAGTTAAGTTATCAGAAGTGAAAACTGAAAAAGCTGAGCTCAGAGCAGAAATGTTAGGGGCTGCCATAGCTGTCATAATGAGACATAGGCGACTTGCTGAGGGTGGTGACAATGCAGATGGTGCCAGACAACCCACAGTGAGGAGACGGAGAAGAGTGTACAGGCCCAGGGTCACCTACCACGGGTTACATGAGCTGGAGATAGTAGAGCACTATAGAGTGGACAGAGACCTCCTGCAGCAAATAGTGGAGCTGTGCAGGCCACGCCTCACACACAGAACCAACAGAGGGGAACCCATCCCAGTGGAAACCAAGGTATGTGTCAGCCTAAGAATACTAGCAACAGGTACCTTCCAGAGACCAACTGGTGATATGATGGGGATATCACAGGCATCAGCCTCCAGGGTACTGCACCAGTTCCTGGATGCCATGTCAGCACATGTAGGTGATCATGTATATTTCCCCAATGCCCGTGAGATATTGGCCAGCAATATGCATCTCTTCCAGCAAATAGCGGAATACCCTGAGGTAGTGGGTGCAGCAGACTGCACGCACATACGCATCAAAGCACCAGCCGGTGAGCGGGGTAGGGCATACATCAACCGCAAGGGCTTCCCCTCCATCAACTGCCAGGTCGTGTGTGATGCCCAGGGCATAATAATGAATGTGTGTGCTGGCTGTCCTGGGAGCTACCATGATTCCCACATCTGGCATTTGACGCAGCTGTACCAGACATTTGCCAATGGGGACATCCCGCATGGACACCTAGTGGGGGATGCAGGTTATGCACTGGAGCCGTGGCTGATGACACCCATCAGAAACGCACACACACCTGAACAGGAACGCCATAATGAGGCACATGCACAAACACGTAATGTAATACAGTGTGTATTTGGGCTGCTCGTGTCACAGTTCCGGTGTCTGGACACATCCGGTGGAGCCTTGCAGTACACAGCAACTACATGTACCCAAATTGTCATGGTATGTGCTATGCTACATAATATGATCTTGCAAAAACAGCTGCAGCAGGACCAGCATAGGGCCGGGCCAAACAGCCCCCCAGCATTGCCAAGGCCATCACAGGCAGAGCGTGACTCGGAGGAGGAACAACCTGAGCCTGCCCCAGTAGGCAGAAGGAGGCGTGCCCAGTATGCCCTGGCCTTGGCAAAGAGGCAACACATAGCACATACACTGGCTCAGTAGGAACCCTGGGAATGATACCCCTCTCTGACTCACTCATATAGTAACAGGGATGCCTAACATGACACAACCTGCTCTCAAACATGTACAGGGAAGTGTAATATGCACATCCGACAGAGGCAGCCCTGCAGCACCACCTGAGGCATGAATGCTATGTGTTAAGTAATGTAACACCATGTACTATATGCACACCTGAGGACCCTGACTAACATCCTACCCTCACCAAGCATCATGCCACAACATGACAATGAGATGATCAAGTGCAATAATTGACGGAAGTATCGCAGTTAGTCAAAAGGGACCCAATGTGTGCCAGTCTGGGATGACATGCTGAGCATGACATGATGCACCACCTGCTAGGACTGGCGTGCACCTATCAGTGCAGGCCGAATGGATACTGGCGAAGGCTGTTGTTACCCACAGTGTGCCCTGAATAGGTAAGGCTCAAAACACAAACCTATCTCCATAGGTATCAGAAGGGATAAGAATAAGATAAGAGATAAGTTGAAACAGCAAGATGCATGCAGTCTAAACTCACCCAGCATGGAGAATGGTGATATCTGCGCTGTAACAGAAAACTGAGCCAAGGCTCACAACAGCACCCTAACACTACCAGGTTGCACCTCATACTGTGCTGTACAGCCTCAAAACATGGAACAAGCTACAAAAGGAGGGTGACTAGCAAGAATTGTCAAGGATAACCACATCCCCATGTTGGTACCACAACAAAAAGCCGCATGGACTAGCCATGGTCAAGTAACAGTGGCTAAAACTGCCCCCCAGTTTATAGCCTGCTACAGACTACTGTCCCAACACCAGGAACTGCACCTGGCCTATGCTGGAATACATGAATATATCAAGTCCTCCAAACCACATTATATTGGGTGACTGAAAATACCCAGACATAGACTGGGAGCATTATACTATCTCCAACAGTGTAGGACAAAAGTTCATAGAATCCATAAACCAAAAGGCCCAGGAACAACGTACCACTCCCACAAGAGGGGTAAGCATACTGGATGTGATAATCAGCAACATGGGTACTGGATGGCAAGACGAGAAGTGTATTGCTCACTGGTAAAACCAGACCATAGAGTAATCACACTGGATATACAAATCCTGAACACAGTCCCTGGCATGAAAACCACAGTGGAAAACATGTGTAAAGCATTATTTGCACTCCTCCAAACTGATGTGGAATCCATTAAAGGTCCTGTGCAGGTGCAAAATATGGGCCACACCTCAGAACCTGTAATACAGCCATTCCATGAACACTGCCAGGAATGCTTGGATTATGCAATCCTAAATTAAAACAAGACACAATGCCATACACACAGGAATCTGGCATGGTGGACACCAGCCATAACCAAACCATGCAAGACACTAAAGTTGAATACAAATAAATCTTTCTTCTTTATTGAATTTTGTTGAGCGCTTTCATCTAAACAAATGTAGATTTCATCAGAACAAGGAACTGCCCTTAGGCCAACCTTTATATAAGAATCTTGTTAGATTGATTAGATTAATTAATTGTTTGTTTAACTAAGTGCATACATTCAATTTAAAGTGCCAGTGCTACATACCCATATATTACTTAATACATTTCATAGTACATATATTAGTACATGTTTTAAAACATGATTTAAAAACAGTCCTATTACCCCTGCATAATAAGCAAACCTTAAAAACATTGAAAATTAAAAACAATAAACGTTTACTAATGTTGACTTTATGTCATATTGTTTAACTCAGGAATATAAAAGTGCCCCTCACTAAGCATACCAGACAGTGATTGAAATGTATGAAATATATATTTTGTTGTGTTGTAATAGTAATGAATGCTATAACTTATTTGCCCCTCCATTTGAGTGGGAATATTTGTGAATGAATTCATAGACCAAGAATAATATTAATAAAATTAATAAAATTAATAAAAGTGACGACCCATACCCCATCTTCCAAAGCAACAACCTTCACATGTCCGAAGCATTAGTAAAGCCATTCATCATTTTACATATTATTGGCTAAAATCGGTTTCACAGAACTAAAATTGAATGCCTCCACCCCTCCAGGGCTTAATGACCATATTTCTGTGAAACCGATTTTAGCCAATAATATGTAAAATGATGAATGGCTTTACTAATGCTTCGGACATGTGAAGGTTGCTTTGGAAGATGGGGTATGGGTCGTCACTTTTATTAATGTTATTAATATTATTCTTGGTCTATGAATTCATTCACAAATATTCCCACTCAAATGGAGGGGCAAATAAGTTATAGCATTCATTACTATTACAACACAAAATATATATTTCATACATTTCAATCACTGTCTGGTATGCTTAGTGAGGGGCACTTTTATATTCCTGAGTTAAACAATATGACATAAAGTCAACATTAGTAAACATTTATTGTTTTTAATTTTCAATGTTTTTAAGGTTTTCTTATTATGCAGGGGTAATAGGACTGTTTTTAAATCATGTTTTAAAACATGTACTAATATATGTACTATGAAATGTATTAAGTAATATATGGGTATGTAGCACTGGCACTTTAAATTGAATGTATGCACTTAGTTAAACAAACAATTAATTAATCTAATCAATCTAACAAGATTCTTATATAAAGGTTGGCCTTGTTCTGATGAAATCTACATTTGTTTAGATGAAAGCGCTCAACAAAATTCAATAAAGAAGAAAGATTTATTTGTATTCAACTTTAGTGTTTGGCATCTTGAATCCACCACAGAGAAACAGCAATTTGGTCTGTGCTTTATTTATTTGTGGACTGTTTCTCCTTTTCGTTACTTTACAAACCATGCAAGAGAATGAGGAAGCTACTACATGATAGAGCAAACATAAACAATGAAGTAATCACTGATCAGTAGTATGGCAATAAAATCTGTCCACACATACAATCCACTAAGGCCAGCCACAACAAGTTGAATCTGTGAATCCTGAGGCAATGTTACACCTGCCCCAAGTACACAGACAACCCCCAACTCCACCCAAGAAATACAAATATATGTGAGAGATGCAACCAGCTATCCAAACTGGAGTCTGAGCTCCCTCAACTCAGTACTCCCAAAACTAGTCAGGAGGAGAAGGTAACCACACACACCACAAACACAGTCCCACATAGACCTATCACAACTGCAAACCAAACACATAAACACAGAAAAACATTCCCGGAGGCACAAATTACAAACACAGCACACCACCAGAGGCCTCTAAAGCAGACACCCAATCAAACAACCTCCAAACATAGCACATGCAACACATAGTACACAAAGCTAGTGTGCCAAACAGTCACAGGCCAGAAGGAGAAACAACATGCCTGATACAGTTGTAATAGGTGACTCCATAGTCAGATACACTGCTGTCCCGCACACCAGACTGAACAAGGGAAAGGGTACAGTAAGCTGCCTGTAGGCTGCCACAATACGCCACATAACAGAAGTATGCAGGTCACTCCAAAGCAAGTAGAAATATGATGCAGTCATAGTTCATGCTGGTGTGAATGACCTGAGATGTACCTCCCTAGACTACATGAAAAGAGACATAGATGAGCTCTCTGATTATGTAGTCCAGGCCGGTATGACACTCACCGTTTGCAGTATCCTACCCTTACCAAGAATAATGCCACAGTACAAACATGGAATGATCAGTCATAGCAAGTGGCACACTTACTGGTGTCATTCCAAGGGGATCCAATGTCTGTCTGCTTGGGATGTCATGCTTGACAAGCCATGCAGCTGTTCTTGGGATGGCTTGCACCTGTTACCTCTGGGCGTCTGAATATTGGATAAGGCCTTTGCCAGCTCCATAGAGCCTTTTGTAGGCAAGGCGGAAAAGACTGACCCACCACCCTAGAAAACATAAGGGGAAAGAAACATAAGGGTAATGCTGACCAATGCCAGATGTGTAAACCCCAATATGCATGCTCCCAAGGCCATCCCCAGTATGGAGAACATTGATGTCTGTGCAGTGACAAAAACCTGCTGCAAGCCTCCTGACAGCACACCAGCACTACCAGGTTATACCACGTATAATGTGTCATGGCCCCGAAACCTGGAACAAAACATAAAAGGAGGGTGAGTATCCATATTCAGCACAGACACCCATACGTCCAGGTAACTGACAATGCACAAGGCATTGCAGTCCACCCATGTGCAACTAACTGTAGGCAAGACTGCTGTACAGTCTGTAGCATGCTACAGACCACACTCTCACACACAGGAACCCCACCCAGCCATCCTGAAGACACTGGACAGTATGAATGTCCCACCAAATACCAAACAAGGTACCACAAATTACCACATAGGTGGTAAACCATTATGTATGGAAGGAGTAACCAAGGACCTAGGGACACAAGTGGACAGTAACCTGTTATGTGACACCCACATTGCCAATGTGGCTAGGAAGACTGTCTACATTTGACACCGTATCAGGAAAGGATTCACATCTACGTCAACAGAGGTCATTGTGCCCTTATACTGTTCTCTAATCACACCCATAATCTAGTACAATGCCTCATATGGGATGTACCTTACCTGACACCTGCAGCAGTTAGAAAGACCTCAAAGGTACCTCACCAAGAGGATAAAGGGTCTCAAATATATGTCATATGCTGCCTGGCTGTAGACACCCCAGCTGAATGCAGTCACATACTGCCTACACAAAGGCATTGCATGCCTGATGTAGAAGGCCATGCCCAACACAGGAGTAATGGACATGCTCCACCCCAGAAAACTCAAATCCATCGGAGCTGTGAGAGTGAGAGATGTCAACCTCAACAAATAATGAAATAGGATGTGCTGGTGGGACAGATACATAATCCAGAGGCTCCCCACACCCTGGACCAGAATCCCACTCCATGTTAGGCAGAGCCCCTCACTGACACTCTTCAACAGGAATCTTGTCAAGTGGATGGATGATTGTAGAGTTACACTGGGGGCCTTCACTGTGTCATGTCCAGACAGAGGCACAGCAAAGCAAATCATAAATGGCCATAATATTTACATAGCAAGGGGTGGCAAAAGCCACACACACTCTGGCTAGGCTAACAAATGCCCTAGGGTGGATAGCCTAGTATGAACCTATGAAGTAACAAATTGTACAGGACACTAAGGATAATCCCAAGGCTTTCACAACTGATGGTAGGAACCATATTGGGAATTCACAGATATGCTCTGAATCACACAAATATCACAAACACACACACATATTGCCAACATACATCCTGACAGGTGCAGTGCAACCCCCCCCCCCCCCCGAATGCAGAATATCTATCCCAGCAGACTGCTGCCCCCCTGACATTGCAGATGCTGAGGTAACAGCCAACATCTACAAAGCAAAACACACAGCAGCAATGGTATGAGATGGTGTCCTGGGCTTAGTGCAACATGGACTCCAAGATGAATGGAATGCCAAACCACACTACTGCTCAATGTCAGCCTTACCACAGAATATGTACCCAAAGAGCAGTGTACAACAACAGTGGTCCTTCTCAACAAAGGTGTTGCCTGAATGGATACTGAAAACTACTACCCCAGAATCCTGAGAAGCTCGGTCTGCACAGCTATGGAAAGGATCAGCATGTACCACAGACATAAAGATATTGGGGACCTACTGACACCGGACCCTACCCAGTGTGGCTTTCTTAAGTGCAGATCCTGCCCCTAAACATGTTTGACTCAATTGAAACAGTCATTAAGGTCATTGATGAGGGCAATGTAGTCCACACAGCGTAGCTGGACCTTGCAAAGGCTTCTATACAATACCCTACGTGTTCATTATAGATAAGCTCACCAGCTTAAATATAAACCCCTATGTCAGTAGAGGGGTTGCAAACCAGACCAAAGACAGAACAAACATGGTCAGACATGCTGCAGCCATGTCAGACTACAAACCAGATATAACTGGCATCCCACAAGGCTTGGTCCTGGGATCTCCCTCGTCTGGTATATATGTCCCATAGGTACAGGCAAACATGGAAGGACTGTGTCCGAACATGTTTGCAGAGGACTACAAACTGCTCACCACATATGATCCACCAGCTGACACAAGCATCCCACAAAAGGGCCACATAGAAACAGACAACTGGTGCCATAGCCATGTCAGCAAGCTAATTGCAGAAACGTGTATAGTCAACCCCCTTGGATATACAGTAAGTGCCCACCAATTACCACATAGGTGTTAACCCATTATGTAGTTAACATGTAATGAGAGACCTGGGGACACAAGGTGATAGATATCCTGCAGTGGACAAACATGTGCTGTAGTGTTTACAGAAACATACCATATACCCACCTAATCATGAAGGTTGTCAGATCTAGATAAGGGGAGGTCATTGTGGCTCTGCAGTCATCCTTCATCAGGGGTACAATTGACTACAATAGCCCCTGTGGGATGTACCTCAGCAGACATCTCCATCAACCATAAAGTCCCCAACAGTACCTCACCAGGAGTATCAAAGAGCTTGCACAGATGCCATGTGTTGCCTGTGTTGCTGGTATCAATAAACATGCTGCACCTTGTACAATCTGAATGACAGTGAGCTATGCACATGAGAGACCTGAACCCCAGCACTGACTTACATAGGACAAGCTGTACTGCATGATCCATAACACAGAAGCCACCCCCACCCATGAGTGAACCCCCAGTACAGGCTACCCATAGAGTCACTTATCAATTGTCCTCAATAGGAATCTTGATGAGTGGATGGGAGATGGTAGCTTTATCCTGGGTATCACTGTCATGTCACAGGTAGACAGAGGCACAGTATACTAACCATGACATATGTCATGGCAAACTCCACTTACAATGTGTGTTGAAGGACAAACACACTCTCCAACTAGCATTAGACATGGACTAGGGCACATTGCTAGTGTTTGCAAATGTACACCTATGTTGTGGAATACACTACCAATGTTGGACAAGCCTGGTTTAAGTAGTTCATATCTGAACAGAATGCAACATGGTCAGATGTACACAGCTGGCCCCTAATCAGGCTGTTGTGCTCACTATCGAAGTGTAAAGCAGTGATAGCACTAAAGCCCAGGATACTGTCCACCACAGTCAAAGTACTACCAGTACACTATACAGTACTACAGTGTTAGGTCAGTGTGAAAGGATGTTGACAACTGTATGCAAAGTATCCCATACAAACACTGCAGGCACAGTATAATCCTGTTGTGTTCACACACAAAGCAGTTGTACAGTAACTACACAACATAACACACAACACACAACCATAAACGGGTGATATTTATTGAAGTTCACACTCATCCACAAATGTGGTGGGCTGCAGAGTCCAACATATGGAATGCTCACACTGGGCATGCTCACACACTTTGATCAATGAGACATATGTCGGACAACATGCCATGGGAAGGCTGAACTAGGCATGCTCACACACTTAGGCCAAATCTCAGTTTAGCAGTTGGACACACATATCTGGTATTTTTACGTGTTATTCCAGGAACCAACCACATTACAGCAGTCTGCCCAGTGCACACAGTTAAATGACTACAGAGACATAGGTGATATAGTGGATCCCTCCCATATGCAAACATCTTCCACAGATGCACAAGTTGTTCATACAAACAGGGAATGCTATGGCAATATGTGCAAACAGTCTACCAGCAACAAATAATGTGCATTTGACAAACATATGGGTGTAGAGGTCAACACTAGGCTGTTTGCCCTAGGGAATGACAGCTAAGCCAGAGTGTGCTTGGTGTCTGCCTCCCCACAGGATGCACATTCCCCTTTCTAAACACCGATGATGTCAGCACCCTATAAGTACAGCAGGAGAAAAGAAACTTTCCAGTAATGCGAATAGCATGCTCTGCTAATGCGTCTGTCACAAGTGTCATAACATAATTAGGTAGGGGTTTAAATCCTGTGTGTGTGTTGAGTGAGTGGGGTTGGTGTGTGTGTAAGTCTGTGGGAGAAAAATGTCCCTTTTGGCAACTAGGAAAACACACTACAGGATGCACATTCCCCTTTCTAAACACTGATGATGTCAGCACTCTATAAGTATAGCAGGAGAAGAGAAACCTCCCAATAATGCAATTAGCGCACTCCGCAAATGCGCTTGTCACAAGTGTCATAACATAGTTAGGTAGGGGTTTGAATCCTGCAAGTGCTCAGTGTGTGAGTGGGGTTGGTGTGTGTGTAAGTCTGTGGGAGAAAAATGTCCCTTTTGGCAACTGGGAAAACACACTACAGGATGCACATTCCCCTTTCTAAACACCGATGATGTCAGCACTCTATAAGTACAGCAGGAGAAGAGAAACCTCCTAGTAATGCAAATAGCGCGCTCCGCTAATGCGTCCTTCTCAAGTGTCATAACATAGTTAGATAGGGGTTTGAATCCTGCGAATGGCAAGTGTGTGTGTTTGTCTGAGGTGGGTTAGTGTGTGTGAGGGAAATGTCCCTTTTGGCAACTAGGAGAACAGACTACAGGATGCACATTCCGCTTTCTAAACACTGATGATGTCAGCACTCTATAAGTATAGTAGGAGAAGGGAAACCTCCCATTAATGTGAATAACACACTCTGCTAATGTATCTGTCTCACGTGTCATAATATAGTTAGGTAGGGGTTTGAATCCTGCAAATGGCAAGTTTGTCTGAGGGGGGGTTAGTCGGAGGGAAATGTCCCTTTTGGCAACTAGGAGAACAGACTACAGGATGCACATTTCCCTTTCTAAACACTGATGATGTCAGCACCCTATAAGTACAGCAAGAGAAAGAAAACCTCCCAGTAATGCGAATAGCACACTCTGCTAATGTGTCTGTCTTGAGTGTCATAATATAGTCAGATAGGGGTTTGAATCCTGCAAATGGCAAGTGTGTGTTTTTGGCTGGGGGGGGCTAGTGTGTGTGAGGACAATGTCCCTTTTGGCAACTAGGTGAACAGACTACAGGATGCACATTTCCCTTTCTAAACACTGATGATGTCAGCACCCTATAAGTAAAGCAAGAGAAGAAAATCCTCCCAGTAATACAAATAGCGTGTTCCGCTAATGCGTCTGTCTCAAATGTTATAATATAGTTAGGTAGGGGTTTGAATCCTGCAAATAATAAGTGTGCACATTTGTCAGAGTGGGGTTAGTGTGTGTGAGAGAAATGTCCCTTTTGGCAACTAGGAGAACAGACTACAGGATGCACATTTCCCTTTCTAAACACTGATGATGCCAGCACCCTATAAGTACAGCAAGAGAAGGGAAACCTCCCAGTAATGCGAATAGCACACTCTGCTAATGCATCCATCTTGAGTGTCATAACATAGTCAGATAGGGGTTTGAATCCTGCAAATGACAAGTGTGTGTTTTTGGCTGAGGGGGGCTAGTGTGTGTGAGGACAATGTCCCTTTTGGCAACTAGGTGAACAGACTACAGGATGCACATTCCCCTTTCTAAACATTGTTCAGCTGAAGGCCATGGCTCTGGCACAAGTTGTCTGTTTCTATGATGCCCCTTTGGAAGATGCTTGTGTCGGCTGGAGAGTCGATTATGGTGGCCAGTTCGCAGTCATCTGCATATTTGGTCAGCCACAGTCCGTCCATGTTGGCCTGTACCTCCAATAAATATATACCAAACAAGAGAGGTCCCAGGACTGAGCCTTGTGGGACACAACTCGTAACTGCTTTGGAGTCTGGCATGGCTCCAGCAATTCTAACCATGTGGGTTCTGTCCTTGAGCCACTGTGCAATCCATCTAGTGACATAGGGGCTTATATTTAAGCTGGTGAGCTTCTCTAGAATGCCCAAGTGGAGTATTGTGGTGAAGGCTTTTGCAAGGTCCAGGTAGGCTGTGTGAACCACCTTCCCCTCGTCAATGGCCTTGGTGACTGTTTCAAAGAAATCAACCGGGTTAAACCTGGTAGTGCTAGTGTGCTCTCAATAGCCCTGAACCAGGCATCTGTTACTGCACAGATATCGATGTTCTCCATGCCAAGGAGTGTTTTGGGTGCATGCATCTGGAGGTTTAGACTTCTGGCGTTGGGTAGCATTACTCTTAGTTTCTTATCCCTTGTGATACCTATGAAGGTGGGTTTGTCATTTGAGCCTTGCCTAACATAGGCACTATGGGGGTAGCAAGAGCCTTTGCCAATATCTGAAAGCCCAGGGGTGACAGGTGCAGGCCGTCCCTAGCGAAGCAGGTAGTTCAACAGAAGATGAATATGAGAAGGTGTAGTGCCTGTGATTAGTTAGCAATAGCATATATGACTGCTCACGTGGACACATGCCAGGTAAGTCATATGCACTGTGTCACAGGCAATGTACATGTGAACAGGACAAACAGTGACATCCTGTCAAGTGGGACATGGACATACATATAGTAAGCTATGCAGATGGCACTAGGACTCCACAGAAGCTCTATAACTATGCATTGCAGGTGTGATCAGTATTCCAGGGTAATTGCAAGCAAACATGCATGCAAACAAAGCTACAGTAAACAGGGCTGCATGTAGTCCATTGTACAACAAACAAGCTGTACCAGTTCCAGTAGGTAACACTGCAAATATGCAGGCACTATGCACATGTACATGGACATACATGGGTCAGATGGCTAGGGTCCAGTCTCAGTGCACACAAGTGTACAGACCATGTTCTGTCAGGATGTACAATAACTGGATGGAAACCCATGTGCGCATACCTGCAGTAATACACATGTCAAATAACAGACACTGAGCCTTCACTCAGTGGTTCCATACTTAGTAGGATGTATGCTACCTGGCCTGCCACCACAGGATCCCTGGCATATATGGGGACTCTCCCTCCTGTGACAGTTAGTTATGTGTGTTGGGACTGTCTAGCATGGTATGAGATGTGAGCATGCAGTGCTAGGGTGCTCCTGTGTGTCCTGTACCAGTCGTGTAGTACTGCACACATATCAACATCCTCAAACATCTGCATTGCAGAGTCCAGTGTGGGCAACATGCCAATTGCAATTTATATGTCCATCATTGTGTATTACTGCATTCATTACCTTATCCCCTGTGCTACCTATGTATGTAGCCTTCTGTTGACATCATTACCACCAGTATGCCAACATGTGCAGATGATACACTATGGTACTTACCATGGGTGTAGACAACAGGACATGACAATCACACACTTACTACATCAGGCATGCTGTGATATACCCACAATTAATTCAGCGCACAGTACTGTTAACAACATGATACTATTACTACACATCTATGTGGTCACCCTGTGCATCAGCAACATGTTAACCTGTACCTGCACAGTTGTTTCAGATTGCAGGAGGTGGCACAGTTTTATCATATGCACAGGGTGTGAACTTGGTATGCCTGAGTCAGTCACCGATACCACCAATTGACATGTATGTGTATGTGTGTTGGTGAGGGACAGCAGTAGAAGGTGGGGCAATGTTGATGCAGTGTGTGCGTGTATGCGGTAGCCCTAGGTGTTGTCAATTCGCATGTGTATATGGATGCACACAGTTCCACCTCATGGCTGCCATATACTGGTGTTTGTGGACAGCCACAGACTGTACCTGCCAGGTCATACAGATCAGTATCTCTGGCCACGGACATGGTACCTGTGCCTTGCAGGGGTGCTACAGACTGTATCCGGTACCAACCCAGATTGGGTACTGTCATCAGAAGCAGGTGTTCGTTGACTGGACACAGATCCCTGTCGGGCCTGGCCAGAGCCACGTGCACATGGTCTCCTGGGGTGGTCTGATGACAGCACAGACCCAGCATTGCTGGGGCTGCTGCTGGCACTACGGGGGCGGCCGCGGCCCTGCTGTCGTCCGCGATGACTGCCAGCTGCTGCTGTTGCTGGCATATGGCCACGTCGATGCCTTAAACGCCCACCATTGCCCTGGCTCATGGACATGTAGTTGTGGAACCGGTCTAATATGTCCCCACAACGTCTGTCTATGACATCGGTGAAATCACGAATGGCAGCTGCAATGTCACGCATACTGTCAGTTATGGCTGTGCGACATGCTGTCAGCTCCATCAGACTCTGTCTGGTGTACCGTTCCATACGTGACTGTGCCTGCGTGACAGCCCGAAACATAGCTGAGGTTGTAAGACCTCTGTGGGCACGTCTGACAGGGGCAGTACACCCACGGATGCTCCCATGAGAACCCCTGGACATCTGTCTGGTACCATCTCTGGGCCATGCCCATGGCTGCTGTGTGGGGAGGCATGTGCCACAGATACCACATGACCCTGGTCAATGCCCACTGTATGCTGTCCATCACCTAGGGACATTGGTGACAAAGGGTGTATTGGCAGGATAACTGTGCGCATTGATGGGGTCGACAGCTGTGTACTGTCAATCGGCTGACCAATGGCAGACCCTGGCATACTTTCCTGTGCCATTACACAGATGTCATCATTATCAGTACCCACGGCACCTGATTCAGGTTCCCTGCTACATGACACCAGAGCAGCAACAGAACCTGTGGGAGGGAAACAGGAAACACAGTTTACAATGTCTACACATTACCAGTGATGCACACATGCACACGTGCACAGGTGCACATGTGCACACATGCACACGTGCACAGGTGCACAGGTGCACACATGCACACATACACACATGCGCACATGCGCACATGCACACATGCACAGGGGCACACATGCACATATGCGCACATGCGCACATGCACACATGCGCACATGCACACAGGTGCACACATGCACACATGCACACATGCGCACAGGTGCACACATGCACACATGCACACAGTTTCACACAATTGTACAGTACTCAGTATGCGTGATATCAACACACAGACACAGACACACCTACATGCATACAAAGAGCACTACTAAGTGAGCCAAATAGTACTATTACTATCAACACTATTACAGGAATTGTTAATACGCACTCACCAGCATGGATAGGCTGCATTGCTGTTATACCAGAGGGTCCTGCAGATGTGAAGAAACTAATGTCAGTGGGCACAACTGTGCAATTGTTACTGAGTATGATACAGGTCAGTAGTACAACAGTCGCCTTTCACAGGTCAGCTGCTAATATTGAGGATATCACACTTGCACATTAAATACTATGATGACAGCTACAAACCAAGGACACACCTCACACATGCATTAACTACCAGTGTACACAACAGTCAACTATACATATGGCATATTACATGCACGTTCACTGTCTTGATGCTGCGTGGCTCCAGCCTCCATCATAATGCATGTCTGCTGCTGTTGTTGTTGCTGGTGGACTGGAGCCACTACACTCATGAGTAGTCCCTCCAGTCTGGTGAGAGGGGGATGTGTAGCCACCCCACCACCTGTGGCGACCTGTTGCCTGTGGATATCCGACACACGCTGACGGACATGTCTGATTAAATCACTGCAGTGATGTCGTACCTGCTCATATGTCCTATTATGTGTGCCTATGTCATTTACCCGACGGACAAGGTCTTGCCACAGTGCAGCCCTCTCCTGCTGATTCTGGCTGGTGCGGGAAAAGAGTAATGCATAATCCCGCACCAGGCTCTGGCGTATCTCCTCATCCTCAGCTGTGGAGTAGGTGGGATTCCGCGGGTGGGCCATGTACCTGAGAAAGAAAATAACCTGGTATCAGCAATATATGTCAGCAGAATTTGGCACACATACTACACATGCTACTCGACTGTTATGATACAACATATCTCACATATGTAGCATCTGTCTGTCTATTGGTGGATGCACATGTAGATGGCCAGGTATCAGTGCTCAGCCAGCAACTGTGCAACAGTACCTGGCACACTCCATACGACATACTACCAAACCCCAGCAGTCAGGACACTGATTCAGGTCAAGAGCACCTCCTCAATCTGGGGGTTTGTATCTAGGTACTGTATGGCTTACATCATCAACTACTGTGAGCTGACCACACACTGATTTCCCTGGATATACATATCCCACCTCCACCACCAGCACAAACAACTATAGTGCATAACATTACAGATACAAACTTTACACTTTGTAACAGTGACATGGTATCCTTTCAGCCCACTGGGCCAGTGGCAGATACAACCCACAATGCTGACACCTACACAATTGCTTTCTACAGACATCTCCGAAAATGCATGGATCATGCAATCCCATATATGACCAAGACACTCTCCACAAAGGGACAGCATCCTGTCTGGTGGACCCCAGCCATAGACAGATTGTATTACAGAAGACGGAAGCTACTGCAAGACAGAGCATAATTCCATAAAGGGAGGGCATGTCTGAGCAGCACTGGTAAGGATCTATTTTCCATCATACAAAATCCATGGGCAACATTGAGAGGGAAATCAAGAGGGACACTACAGATAACCAGAAGGCCTTCTTCAGTTATGTTAGCAACCTGGTCAGGATCCATCCTCTATGCCCATAGTTAGCACACAACAATAAATATTTCACTGACACCACAGATATCGACAACATTGTGGCAGACAGGTTCAGTGCAGGTGTCACCCCGCCCTCTCCCCCAAAATAAGACATAGTTATCCCAGCTGACTGTAACCTCCCTGTCATCACAGATGTCCAGGTGAAAGCCACCCTCAGGACAGCAGAATACACAACATGAATGGGACCTGATGGTATCCCCAGTTGCATGCTACATAAACTCTGACAGGAGCTAAACACACATATAGAAGTGCTATGTAACACTAGCCTGACTACAGGATATGTACCTGTACACTGGTGCACAGCAGCAGTGGTTCCACTCCACAAAGGAGGCACCTCAACATACCAATACAATACAACACAATACATTACATTACAATACAATACTATACAATATGCTATTGCCCCTGGGACTACAGCAGCGTACTGTTCTGCTACCCTGACCATTGTGACACATGTGGTGTGATGGTACCTGCTGCTGTCACACAGTTACACAGGGTGACTCATATGGCATATTACCTCTCTGACTAACATTCAGCAGGGGTATGTGTGACATGTACTCATGGGGAGTCTTGCTTCTTAACACTGTGTGGTTTATTGCAGGGTATGTCTTATCTGTGGGTAGGAACTCTTACCTCCACATCTGCACTCTATTGCAGTGGCACGGACGACACACAGCAGACATGTAGGTTGTGGATGGTGTGAGGTGTTACTATGGTTGTTGAACATCTGTCATGGGTGTGACTTACATATGTAAATCCAGGAGTGGTAACCTCTATGTGGGTAGCATATGTGTACTCTGTGGTGTTGTCAGTCACTGTGCATTGGTAATGTGTTTGAGTGCATTGTGACAGTGTTGTACATGTCACTGTGTCCTTCTCCATATCTGTAGCTGTCATGTGAGGTCCATACCATGGCATCCTTTATGTGGTGTGGAGGGGTACACCGACCTACATGTCCATAGCTGACACACCATGTCCACTGACACATACCATGTGCAGGTATTCCAGGGATAGTGTGCCACTGTGAATATCATTGGGGCCACTATTGTACACATTTACGACCCTGTTCACCCCTGACACATGCAGTGGTGGGCAGCCAATCACATATCTGGTGGTTACTGGTGGAGGTGATCTGGAATGTGGTATGGTACTCCAGTTTTGACACTGGTGTTCACTCCATGCCTTTGTCACCAGGCACCTGTTGCAATACATCTGTACACATGTGCCTCACTCGGAATTTATATACATCTCTCTCTCTCTCTCTCTCTCTCTATATATATATATATATATATGTATATAGATATATCTATATGTATATATCTATATATATATATATATATATATATATATATATATATATATATATATATATATATATATATATATGTCCGTATACATATACACATATATATATATATATACTGATGTACATATATTGCTATAGATGTGGAGGGGGGGACACAGAGGGGGTGTGAGTGACAGAGGGGGTGGGACAGGCTGTGTTGCAGGTCGTCATATACAGTCAAACCTGTAGATAGTCAGATCAGTCTGTCTATGTATATGTATCTACATATATCTATATCTGTATGTGTGCATTACAAAGATATGTTTGTACAATATTCTATCTACATCTGTCTATGTATTCCTACATCTCTCTCTCTATGTATGTATACATATATGCATATATATATATATATATATATATATATATATATATATATATATATATATATATATACACACATACATATGTTGACATACATACGTATCCATATGATAGACAGGTATATCAACATATTTGTCTACCATACTGTATACACACACACTAACATACTGCTAAACATACATAACTGTGAAACCTACTTTGTACATGTCACTACAACCTACAATCAACCAACATTGATATGTGCACATAGATGCTTTCACATACAGATGTATGTACAGCCTTCACTGATAGTTGCTGTATGTCCCCTGCCCTTTACACATCTTCATATACATATGGATACAGACCAATGACACATATGGAGGGTTCACAGTATGTAGACCTTTATAGTATTACTTTACATTACCTGTGTTTGTCACAGCTGCTTGTGTTGCTGTCTGGTTCTCTGTCCTGCTGCTCCACTTCCCAGTTGTCAGCTTTCAGGTAGCTGTTGCTGAACAATTTGTTTGTGTCTGCTTAATTGCAGTTTTCTCTGTCTCTGTCTCTCTCTGTCTCTCTCTCTCTCTCTCTCTCTCTGTCTGTCTGTCTCTCACGTCCTTCTCAGGGTGCAATGAAAGTATTGCATGTGTGGACTGGGAGTACAGCATACTTTTGTAGGTATCTGCATATGCCCATGTGATGGCCTCTGCACCAATTGTTAGCCAGCATTTGCTAATTGCATGCAGCCAGTTGTGTACTGATTGCAGTTCTCACTGTGATTTCAGAACAGTGCTATAAAAAGGTATGTGAGATAGGCGTAGCCCTTTCAGATTTTAAGGGCAGGGACCATGCTGTTCTGCTGTGGACGATGTTCTGTGAGTGTAAAGGTTGGTATCTCTCTCATATTTCCAGGTGTGGTCTAGATTAACATTCCTCCATTCATTTCTCCAGTTTCCTGTACTAACTGTGTATGTACACTGACCCCTACAACTACTACTACTGTTAATGTGTGTGGGTATGTGCTTTCCTTTCACTTTTGCTTGCTCTTTGTTGCTAAGGCTTCAATAGTTGCCCTTTACAGTCACTACTTGTATGCCTGCTAGGTGTCTTGACTGTAGTGTGCTGCTGTAGCTTTTCTGTTTTCCATGTACATTCACACCTTGGAATGCTTGCTATAGCTGCTAGGGTGTTACAGCATGCAGTGTGGTCTGGCCATGGTGTGGGCCTTGACATCTATTAGGGTATTTGAGTATGCTGCTGAGCAGGCCTCAGAGACTTTAAGGTTCATCTGTTATGTGCCTCATGGAATGGTACATATCAGTGGGGTACACCCATTAAAATGTCTGGTATGCTGCAGTTGTGACTGTGGGTTAGCATGAGCATATGTATTACTACACTTTTTCTGCCATGCAAGTGATGAATACTTTCAGGACTCCATAGTTACCATTGCATGTGTTACACCTTTCTGCCTACTGTTTGTACATTTCACATGGGGTCTGTGGGGCATCCCTGTAAGTCATTCACTGTTGCTATGTATAGGCTCTTAACTATTCAAATATGGTGGTGTCAGACCCGTCATGTGTAGAGATATTTGCAGGTTGTCCACATTTCTGCCTCATATTTTGGTCAATATCTCATGCACACCTTTTTCTGGCAAGTCACTCTGGGCTCAAAACAGAATATGGTGACAAACATTCAAGTTTCAGACTGCATACCCTTCCAAACATCCCACAAAGTGCAGACCCTGTTACTCTCTGAACTGTCTGCATTTGTTGTAACATTATTTGTAATGTGTCCCTGGTTTTGGGCCTTTGCTCCACATATTTTATTACTTGGTCCAGATGTGTTCCTGTAAGAGGTTGTGGGGTATGGGCAGTGCTTATCCTGCTGTGAGTATGTGTGTGGCTTGCAAGGTGCTATAGTGACATTATTACCTACTAGCTTCCAACTAGCATGGCTGTTTCTGTTTACACACTACTATTATGGAAATCCACTAGTTTTGATAGTAATTCTAAATGACATGCTTTGTGTACTACTCATCTATATTCACTTTACATTCATTCCTACTATTACATGATATATTTATTTTAGCACAATGTTCTTGTATAAGAGTCGTGGCTTAGTGGTAAGTCATGCAGACTACTGTTTCCAAGGTCCTGGATTTGGGACTCACAGTGGGATTTTATTTTGCTTTTGAACTGAGTACAGGACCTGTCAATCAAAATGACTAAGGCATTTTTAAGCAGTTGTAACTGGGTTAGCGCTGGTTTGCGCGGAGCTCACGCATGCGCACTGGCATTTAGCTCCACGCACACAAGCGCACACCCGCTTACAACCGCTTAAACGTGCTTACTCTTGCGCACACCCACGCTATTTTCTTTGAAAGAAAAGAAAATGGGGAGACAGGAAAGTGGTGAAAAAGGGGTCACAAAGAGGGTAAGACAGTAGGGAAACAAGCTTGGGATGTGCAGGAGGGATGTAGGTAAGGCCCATAGCTGCCCATTTCTTCATCAGCAACAGCTGTGCATATGTATGTAATTTGGTGTGACATTTAAAACCTTCCAACCCTGAGAGAGGTGTCAGGGCAACAATAATACTTGTTGTACAGCCAATTGTAATTGATAGGTTCCATGTCCAGTAGACATGTGTGCGGAATGGGCAGCTATGTATGGGGCGTAATTTTTTTGTGGGTACAGAGTGCCCTATTTTTTTTTTTTCAGGTGAGAGTGGTATGTCAGGTGAAGGAAGTCGGTACAGCTGGGGAGGTAGGTTGGGTAGGTAAACAGACAAGACAAACAAGACGCATACAGGGGCGGTGTATGACAAGTGTGGGGGGTTACACAATTGACGGGGACGGAGGTTTGGATATCCAGAGCCCATGAGCCCACAGATGGCAACAGTGGAACTGATATACCCACCCATAGGCAGTTGCCACTGTTCCTTCACTGCCCAGGACGGGGCTGTGCTGGGGGCTGTGTAGGCGGGGCAACAGGCATGCCCGTTACTTGCGCCACCCGTGCCTCGAGCTGGCGTAGGGGCTCGAGAACAGAGTCCCGAGTCTCCCTACGTACCACAGTCCGGATGCTATGGAGGGTGAGTGGTGGTTCTCCTCTGGCCACACTTGCAGAGGGGGGGGCGAGCCCCATCCCCTGCAGCGCTTCCACCTGCAGGTGGCACAGGGCCACCGGAGGAGGGTCCGGACTCGGCACTAGTGCCAGGTGCACTCGCCAGCTGAGGTGGGAGAGGTGGGTCCGCTGGAACCCGCCTTCCCTGTCGTACTATGTTTTGCATTATGTCATGACAGTTTGGGTTAGTGACATATAATACCATTCACAATTAGTTGTAACAGCATGCATTAGTATTCCCATTAACCAAACACCCAGATATTCACACCATTGAACAGCGTGCATAACACATGCATAATTTGAACAGAAATACACAGTCCAACAACATGCAGGGTTAATTGATGGCAACAGGCCATCAGGTGTGGATGTATGAACAGGGCAGATGCATCAACAGACATGCAAATATATATGACTCAACAGGACAAACGTCCAGGGGTGTTAATTGTGATTGCACATACCATTTTCACGTGGAATGGGTTATATGTGGTTATAGGGTGGGGTGAAGAAAGTAATAGTAACACCTTCGAATAACAATACATATGCTGTACATTTCTAATAAATAGAAGTTATGTTCTTACCATAACGTTCCATGTTAGTTGTCTTCTTCTCGCCTTCTTCTTGCTGGATGGGTTCGGAGCCGACCTCGGCTCCGACTCGGCCACTCTAAAAGCTCGAGAGTTGGTTCCACCGGCTCGAGGCTCCTCTTATATCCCACAATGCTAGGCGAGAGTTACCTCAGATCTCGTTTGTAAGCTAACCCCAGCTTATAATAGTAACAGAATAACTGTAAAACAGAATCCACCTCTAACAACAGGAAGAAAGAAGGGTGACCTACATCCTGAACCAGGAAATATGCATAATAGCATATGTCTAAGAAAAGAGGTGGTAGAAAGAGAGGTCACAATCAGAACTCCTCTAGGTCTGTCCAGGCCAGGGGGAAGGAGGGTGGGACGCAAGAAGAAGGCGAGAAGAAGACAACTAACATGGAACGTTATGGTAAGAACATAACTTCTATATGTTAAGTTGTCTATCTCGCCTTCATTCTTGCTGGATGGGACCGTCCCTAGCACCTTGTCCCGGTGGCCTAACGGGACAGACACCTCAGAACAGGGGAACCAAAGTTAGCTCTATGCCTAGAAGCTAAATCCAACTTATAATGAGAAATGAAAGTGTGAGGAGTAGCCCAAGTAGCCGCTGCACAAATGGTGTCGATAGGCAGTCTGTCTTGGAAGGCTAAAGAAGTAGCCAAAGCTCTGGTGGAATGAGCCTTAGGTTTATCAGGCAGCTTTTGATGTCTAATTTCATATACAAGGGAAATCAAAGATGTTAGCCATCTGGATAATGATACCTTTGAAACTGAAAGTCCCTTTCTGCTCTCCATAGGAGACAAACAGCTGATCAGATTTTCTGAACTGTTTAGTTCTATCCAAGTAGTACCTCAATTGACGGTGAACATCCAGGCAGTGTAATTTTGTTCAGACCTATTGGAGTATTCTGGAAAAAGACCGGTAGATCAATGCTTTGATTCAGATTTGACGTCGAGACCACTTTAGGCAAAAGGACGGGTTAGTTCGTAAGGATACTCTGTCCTTATGAAACAAAAGATAAGGAGGACGACAGCTGAGTGCTTGAAGCTCTGAAACTCTTCTAGCTGATGTAATAGCTACCAGAAAAAGAGTTTTCCATGATAATAATTTTAAAGAACAGGAGACTGCAGGTTCGAAAGGGGAAGAATCAAAGAAGCAAGAACTAAATTTAGGTCCCAAGGAGAAGGAGGATTTCTTATAGGAGGTCTGAGAAGAAAAACTCCTTTCAAAAAGGCTTTGCAGAGCTTGTGGGACATTAGGGCAGATTCAGAAATACCCACATGAAAATTAGAAATAGCTGCCAATTGAACTTTAAGTGTAGAGGAGATGAACCTGCATGGAAGAGTTCAGCTAGAAAATCAAGGACTAGTTGGATGGAAGCAGTGAAAGGATCTATGTCCTTTCCTTGAGCCCAATATGTGAAGCGTTTCCACTTACTCAAATAAATCTTTCGAGTGGAAGATTTATGGGAAGCTATCAAAATATCTCTAACAGAGTGAGATAATTGAGGAAGCCTGGCTAAGGTTGGAAGTGGAGGAACCAAGCAGTGAGGTTCAGAGAGGGAGGAGCGATGAAACTGACCCGACTGATGGATCAAAAGATCTGGAACTAGGTCCAGATTCCACGGTCGCTCAAGAGAAAACGATGTAGAAAGGGGAACCACACTTGTCGAGGCCAGTAAGGAGCAATGAGGATCAATGAGGCCTTCTGAGCGATAGCTTTCTGTATCACTTGAGAGATCAGTGGGAAAGGAGGAAATGCATACAGAAGTCCCGGGCCAAACTTGGACTAGAGCGTCTCTGCTGGGTTGGCCTGGTAAAGGGAATAGAGTGAAATATTCTCTGCACTTGCTGTTTTGGGGAGTAGCAAAAAGATCGCAGCAAGGCTGACCCCACTTGATAAAAATTTCTCTCACTACAGAGTCTTTCAGAGACCACTCGTGAGGCATGAGTATAGCTCTGCTCAACTTGTCCGCAATTTGATTGGACTTCCCGGGGATGTGCGTTGCTATCAGAAAACGCTGAGAAGAAATCGCCCATTGCCACAGTCTGAGTGCTTCTCGACACAGGGGGTAAGATCTGGTTCCGCCTTGTTTGTTGATGTACCACAATACAGACATATTGTCTGTCTGGATTGCAATCGTTCCCAAGGGAAGAGAGTCTTGAAGGGCTTGCAACGCTAAAAGCACTGCTCTCATCTCCAGAACATTTATGTGCAAGTGGCACTCGTTTGGTTGCCATGTGCCCTGGACCGTCCTGCCCTGATAATGCCCCCCCCCACCCGATCAGGGAGGCATCCGTTGTCAGAGTAGCAACCGGAGGAGGTGGAACAAAGGGTCTTCCCGACAAGAGCTGGGGGGGGAAGACATCCACCACATGAGATGATTTTTGCACGCTTGCGTGATCATAATGGTGTGAGACATTGGAAGTTGCTGGTATGACCATTGAGTAAAGAGCATCCATTGAAGGATTCGCATGTGGTATCTGGCTAATGGAAGCAGAGGTATGGCCGCTGCCATAATTCCCAACACCTTCAGAACTAACCTGGCTTTGATTCTGTTGTTGTTGAAAAGGAGTGATACCAATTTGTGAATGTCTGTTATTCTCTGATGTGTTAGTCTTGCAGACATGTTTATTGTATCTAGATTTGCGCCTATGTAGGTAATAGTACGACAAGGCAACAAAACAGACTTTTCGCAATTTATTGAAATACCCAGCTTTTGACAAATGCGAAAAGTGTAATCTCTGGCCATCAGAAGGAGATGCTTGGTGGGAGCTGTGAGGAGCCAGTCGTCCAAATATGGAAACACCTGGAATCCTTGTCGTCTCAGGTGAGAAGCTACCACTGCCATGCATTTGGTAAACACCCGGGGGGCAGTGGTGAGACCAAAGGGCAGGGCCCTGAACTGAAAATGACTGGTTCCCAGATTGAAGCGGAGGAATCTTCTGGAGCGTCTGTTCATTTTTATGTGATAGTACGCATCCCGAAGGTCTATAGAGCACATCCAGTTTCCTTTGCCCAAAAGGGGAAGGATGGATTGCAGCGTGACCATCCGAAATCTTGTTTTCTTGACTGATCTGTTCAAGATACTGAGATGCAAAATTGGTCTCCAGTCCCCTGTTGTCTTTGGAACTAAAAAGAACGTTGAGTAGATTCGGATCCTTGCTGGTCTGCTGGAACTGGCTGAATTGCTCTTTTGCAAGCAGTTTTGAGATCTCCAAAGCTGCTAGATCCCTTTGAGCGGGTGGAACATCTGGAAGGGATTTTTTTGACTGATTTGGAAAGCGAAGAAAGGGGATAGAATAGCCTTGAAATGATGGACTGTACCCATTTGTCTTGAGTCAGGGATAGCCAGGCTTCTGGGTACAGTGACAATCTTCCCCCGACTGCCTCCGAAGATGGGCAGTCGGGCAACACCTCAGGGATGCTGAAAGGGCTTGTCAGGAAGGCTTCCCGATTGCCCTGGTTCTGCGGACCCCCTGCCCCTAGGCGGCGTCTACCATTGTTATTCCGCCTCTGCCTCTGGCGGAACGACTCTGTCGTCAGGCGTAGTCCCTTGTGACTGTTTACAGAACCACATCTTTCCACCTTTCTGGCCTTTGTGGTAAGGCCTGGAAGGAGTAGAAAAATGGACTCCGTCGGCAGAAAGGGTCTTGCCATCAGTCTCGCACCTAGTCAAAGTTTCTTTCACTTGGGGACCAAAGAGGATGATCCATCAAGCGGGAGTTCGTGAAAGGCGTCTTGAAGGGGTCCGCAAATTGCATAGCCGCATCCAGGCATGCCTACGTAAGGCCACACCTGTCCCTGCGGCTCTGCTCGCTCCATCAGCCGCGTAAGAAAGAAGGCGCATGGAGGAGTTGGTTATGGAGTTAAGGGTAGCCAGCTGCGTGTTCATCTTATCTTGGAAACCCGCAGCTGTAGGGTCCTTTAACATTTCACTCGCTTCCTTGATCAAGTCCCTTTGAAGACGAGTAAAATGGCACAGGTAGTTCAGCGACGCATGGTAAATGTCGCTGACGAGAACATCCGCTTCCCGTACCTGTCCATGGACCTAGATTCTTTGTTAGGTGGATGGACAGGTACTGAAGGATCAGCTAACTCCTTCTTAGTGGCAGCAGCTACCACCATAGCATCCACAGAAACTCCTTTTGTTAAAAACTGTTTGTCTGCTGGAGCTGTTATGAACTTGGAGGGTCTCTTGGGAGTGGGGTCCACTGAATCAGGAGCCGTCCATGCCTTCTTAGCAACCACCTGCATGAGGGGGTCGAAGGGGGGGGACACACAGGAGGTGGAAGGACGAGAGCCAAATGCCTCAAGATACACAGATTCGTCCTCCGAAGGGTTGAGGGCTGGCCAATTTCCCTCTGTTTCAGGAACTCTAGAATGACTGAAAATGAGACAGCTTCAGAAGGGGAACGGGGGGAACCCTCAGAATCATCCAAATCTGTGGCTGATGTGATGGACTCAGGTGAGTCAATGTGTTTCCTCTTACACTTCCTCTTCCGAGGGGCTCTTCTGCCAAATCAGGAGAGGCCTCGGAAGAGGATGAAATCCCCACAGGGGTTCCTGAGGAGTTGGCTCTCTGCGGTCCGGGATGAGGGAGTGAGTCGACTTAGCCTGAGGCACCGAGGGAGGGGCGGACGGGCCGACTGTGGAGTAGAGCCAGGCTCTAACACACTCCGCATGACCTCGAATGCACCCCTGTCAGGCAGAGCCAGAGGTCCCGCTCCGAAGCTAAGAACCCTCGGCACCGACAGTGATAGCTCGAGGCGATGTCGGAGCCGAACTCACCAGCCGAAGCACCGAGAGGAGAGGGGTCGGACAAAGGTCCGATGCCACTCACCCCTCGAGCCGACGAGGGAAGTCCGGCGCCGAGATTCTTCCAAGGAAGAAACGGAGACGACGGGCCGAAGACAATTGTATCGGCTCCGGCGCAATCACAGTCTCGGTTCCGACGACCCGGCCCGAGCTCAAGAGAGTCGAAGGAGGAATATGTTGATGGACCGGGGCAGGCATCGACTGATGAGTCGGGCTCTGAAGCATCTGGGCCAGTGCCTCGGACTCAAGTAGTCGACTCACTACCCTCTGAAGGTCATGATCCGACAGCCTCGATGACCTAGAGGAGTGAGATCTTTGGCTCCATTCAGACAGCAGGGGAGATCCTGGGCCGAATGAACGGAGCCAGAGATGGTGACCTGGACCTCTTCCTAGTTGTCGGCTCGAAGGTCTGGTCGGAGCCGACACGGAACTTCTACTACCTCGGCTCCGCCGGGCCGAGGGCCCACAAACTGTGGACTGAGACTTATCGGCTCCAGCCGGAGCCGCGAAGGCAGAGGTTGAGAAACCTTAGGTCTCGGCTCAGTTGCGGGCGAAGACCTAGATGCCTTAGAGGGCTTCCCTGTTGAAACAGACAGGGAATCCTCTGGCTTGAGTAAGCCTCTGAGTATCAATTTATTCTTTCTTTCCTGCAGGACCCTGGGGCTGAAGCCATGGCACACAGCACAGGAGTCCTGCAAGTGCAAAGGCCCCAGACAGTAGACACAAGAAGTGTGAGCGTCTGTCAGAGACATTTTCTGACAGCACGCATCACACTTCTTGAATCCGGAGACCTTTGCTTCTTTAGACATTTTTTTTTTTTTTTTTTTTGAACAGGTGCACACAAACACACACACAAACACACTAGTTACACCCTGTCAAGTTAAAATATAATAAAACCAGTAACTAGGATTTTAAAATAAAATAATACACACACACTCCACTAGGGAAGGAAAGGCCAGTAGGCCCAAGGGAAGAACCTAAGGTTCTTGAGGGAAAAAAACGGAAATTTTTTTAGAAGGGGATACAATTTCTCTAAAACTAAGGGAATTAAGTAAATATATTAAAATTAAAGGGGTTTTGAAAGACTAATTTCAACAAGAAAAGTCACTCACCAAGAACCGGTAGAAAAACCAACCTCGAAGCTGTAGCGGCAAACGAGATCTGAGGTAACTCTCGCCTAGCATTGTGGGATATAAGGGGAGCCTCGAGCCGGTGGAACCAACTCTCGAGCTTTTAGAGTGGCCGAGTCGGAGCCGAGGTCGGCTCCGAACCCATCCAGCAAGAATGAAGGCGAGATAGACAACTTAACATCTACAGTTATATACACACTACTGTTCTAACTACAGTTTCCTATATGATAACTATTTCAATTTGGTGATAGGACTGTTACTGCAACATCAATATACATTTTATGGTTCTTCATACACATTCATATCTAGCTTTGTTCAGCTACATCATCCTGCTACATTTGCTTTATATAGCTGTAGACAAGTGTGGATGTTTGGTATATCAGACAGTCATCCTATCTGCATATTGCAGACTGAGAGCAACATATCCGGACTTTGGGATACACATTCCAGATGCAGCAACACTTTGAACAGACTTTGCTGTTTGGTTTTGAATCTCACATGCATTTCATTCTGTCTTGACTGCAGTATACTTTATTCAGGGGTTATTACTACTGTATTGCTGGATTCATGACACTTTCTCACACTCTCTCACTTGCTTTCATTTTACTATTCAGGATGGTACTTCTAGGCTTTATTGACATGTTTTACCAGTAGTTATTACAATCCTTTCCAGCGGTCTCACTTCTGTCATGTTTGAGTATTTCCACAGGGATATATTTCACACATGTGATTTCATCATCTTCTGCAGCTATACTTTTCAGCCTGCTGCAGGTTGTGTACTATTTTCTTACAGGCAGGGCATTTTTATTTCAGAATATATGTTGGACAGTTTCATGTTTAGGTTAAACTTACAGGCTGAAACACACTTTTGTAATCAAGCAATACTTGCATACACTTTCACACTGTTACTTGCAGATTCTATTCCTTACTGACTACACTGCACTCTTTTGCTGACTGTCATACCTTTATATTTCTTTACAGTTACTGGTGGTGGATTACTGACCTGCCTGGTGGCAAATCACCAGCCTATCGCCATAGGCTCTGCAGTTCGCAGAACGGACACCTGTAGCTATAATATAAATGAAGTAATATTGGAATACACATCTCTATAATATCAGCTAGTTTAATTTCTTACATACATAATTAAATGTTACTTACTCAGTAGTGGGGCATTGGGTGTTTGCCAGGCCTCCTGGATCCAAAGGCTCAGTTGGTCCTGCTTGTGTCTCTTCAGGTCCGCATGGTGGTGACGGACCTGTTCACCAGTCCTTGGAATCCCTGTGGCACTGGTGAGATCATGAGCCAACCGGTCCCATGCCTCAGCCCTGTATGCTCCCCAGAGGACCTGGCCCTGCATGAGTTGGGCCTCATGATGATGGACTAGGAGCCAGACCATATACCTGGA